>NW_010137797.1:12672-17626 GCF_000699245.1 Pterocles gutturalis
TAAGGTTCAGGCCCTTTTGTCTCTAATCAGCCATGTGGTTTTTGTGCAATATACCCTTTACCTCTTTAGTCTTGATATCACTGTTGCCTGCTTTATCACTATAGATTGAAAGCTTCTTGAAAGCAGAAATTGTGCTGTACTACGCACTTGCTTACTGCAGCGGATGAGAAGAGGTCTGTTCTGTCAAGACTGAGGATTTAGCAGAAAAGGGAGAATATAAGAAACTTTCTTAAAAAGACCACTTTTTAGTAATCAGTTGGATTTCTCCTAAAAATCACCACAGAACAGTATGCTTTACAGTTTTATGGCTGCTCTCCTCAAAGATTCCAAAGTGTCTTACAATTAAAATTTGTTAATTTCCAGTATCTTCTAAGACAGAGTTATAGGAAATACATAGAGTTATAAGGATAGACATAGCTTGTTCCAGCCAACACTGAAATTCAGTCACTCATCACCTTTCTGTTAGAGCACAGCAGCTATTTAAAGGCTTGCCCTAAATCTAGTTGAAGTAAATGGAAAGAATGCCATTTCTTTTCCTTGAGTTGGCTTATGAAAGCTGGGTATGGAAATGAAAGGAGGGACCAGTTTCTCAGCGGATCTATTACACAGTAACACAACTGACTTCAGTAGACCTATACTAACTTATGACACCAGCGATTTTTCAAATACAAGGAATCTTCAAAGAAGCAAGAAGCGCTAATTATTAGAGGTTGTACTGGCGCTGATTTCATACTTGTTCTCCTGGCAAGTGTTATCAGGTGTCTAGTGACCAGAACTGTCAACTGTAGTAATTTTAAAAGTTCATTCAAAGGACCTTCAGTAAGATATCATTCCCCATGCACAGCTCACGCAAACAAAACAACATCTTTTTTAATCTCAGTGAACATGGTCAATTCCCCCTGACTCATCAGGGTTACTGATGGGAATACAGTCTCCCACTTGCCACCAATACAGGACTTGAACATTACTACTATTGTGGTCTTTCAGACAAGGATGCCTGGCACTGAGGGTTTCCTATCCCTTTGCTTAAAAGTAGAGGTTTGTATGCCTAGCATTAAGCATCTGACCTAGTACAAAACTGCCTCCTATTTCTGGAGAGACTTAAGGAGACCTCTTTAAACATCTATGGCTCCTTTGGTTGAGTACATATTAAGATGACCTTAGAATAAGTACAACCAGTTCTCCATATGCTATCCAGTATACTTGCCTGACATTTTATGTGCAAATGCCACAGCCATTTTTTATGGCTTGCTTGAAATTTACAGTCTGCTTTAGCAGTATATGTATTTTGCTGCCAGGTAAGTGATCTCTGATTACTCTTTGTCTTGTAAAGTGTTTTGAGACTGTTTAGGTGAAACAGTAGTAGATAAAAATATAAGCTTTATTAGTAATGATACAATACCAAAAATTTTTGATTGATCTGTCTTGAAATACCACATTTCAAACTGAAGACCAGCCTTTACCAGGAAATCTTTACTTGTTAGGTACTTGAGATTTGGTTCTCAGTGACAAGAGAGTCTTGGTAGGTCTGACAGGAAAACTTGGGTCTTATCTTCTGCTGTCCAGCACTAGGATCTGCTCTGAACAAAGACTTATGTGGCCTCATATGAGTGGGGGGTCAAGAGAACAGAAACACCTTCCATTTATCTTTGTCTCTTCCACCAACATATCTTCTTATTCTTCTGACCTGCTTCTTGTTCAGCACGGAAGAACTGACTCATGCAGGACATAGAGACTGTAATCATTTCAAGCTCTTCCCAATAAAGTAAGAATCCTTGACTGGGTATTTCTGGTCAGCTTCCATCCATTCTCTCACATTTATTTATCAGGGAATTTTGGACACTCTCATCCATTATCAGGAGCCTGTATATAACCTACTGCCATGTTCTTTGATTCAACTGCAGCTTCATTCACCCTTTAATCAGGTCATCTCTTATTTGTCTTTAAGATACAGAACAGATGTGGTGTCCCAAAGCATCCAGTTCACTTTCTGTGCAACATACAATAATATTTTGAATATGTGTGAGGCAATGTGCCCTTGCCCTAGGGAAGAAGCGATGAAAGAGAGCTTTGTTCCTATTTCAATTTTGGATTTTTGGTGACAAAATTATATTTTTGTTTGAAAATTGTCCCAAATAGGTCAAATCAGAATGATTTGACTTATGTATTTATAGGAAAGAAATAAGTAATAATAGCACAGTATGATGGTTTCTGTTGCTAAGTCACTAAGATTCAAGGTTGACTCATACTTTTTCAGAGTTGACTTCTATGATTTTGATCAAATATATACAGATACAAAGTCTAGATCTAGATCTTAACTGATACCTAAATCTCTTGGAGTTTTGATTCAAAGTCTTCTCTACTGCTAATGAGAAATACATTTCATACCTGAATTAAAATATTAGAAATCATAGAATCATTAAGGTTGGAAAAGACCTCAAGGATCATCAAGTCCAACCGTCAACCCACACCACTTAACTCACTAAACCATGTCCCTAAGCACCACATCTACACATTTCTTGAACACCTCCAGGGATGGTGACTCCACCACTTCCCTGGGTAGCCTGTTCCAATGTCTGATCACTCTTTCAGTGAAGAAATTTTTTCTAATATCTAGCCTAAACCTCCCCTGGCGCAACTTGAGGCCATTTCCTCTTGTCCTATCACTTGTTACTTTAGAGAAGAGGCCAGCACCCACCTCACTACACCCTCCTTTCAGGTAGTCGTAGAGAGTGATATGGTCAACATGGTGGGATGAGTCTCATAACTGGAGTGCTGCAATGGATGGCTATAAGCTCTTCAGAAGGGATAGGCAAGGAAGGAGAGGAGGGGGAGTGGATTATTTTTAAGACATGGCTGTCATGTTTAAAATAAAAAGGAAAAAAATCTTCTAAGTTCATCATCCTATTGACAGTTAGTCAGGCAAAGGATCCAATTAACAACTTTTCTTTTGTCCTGATGCATGAACCACAATACGGCTTGAAACATAGAAGTTAACAGGGATAATGGTCCCAAACTGTAATTAGCACTGCAATTCACCTAAAAAAAAAGTTTATAAAGAATAGGCAAACCAATAAAAAAAAATCCAAGAGAATCTGAGCAGTGCTATACCTAAAATAACCAACTAAGATGTGAACATACTTGCTAAATAGTCTCAAAATTGCTTTGCCATTTTTCCCACATGATGCTTACCTGCAGATGGAGTACTGTGGCTTGTCCTTATAAAGCACTGCGCTGATTTAAAGAGAACTTTAATGACACATCACACTGGGATCATGACCTTATTCAAACTCCATGCATGGAACATGACAAAGTTTGTTGGTAAGTTCCATATTTTTTCAGACTCATACAAAGGGGAAAATCAGACAAACTGTTCGGCACTTAATCTCAAATATTTTTCTCAAACTGTACTGGTTGGTCTAGTAGAAAATATTATATCTATGAAACTTATCATGGTTAGGTCCTAAGATCATGATGGCCACAACCACACTGCTACTCTAGCTGTGAGAGATACAGGGAAATGAGCTGTATTGATTTATGGTTTGGTTTTTGCCTTCTCATCTCTTTCAATATAAAGAAAAACAGCATTAGCACTGGAAAGCAAAATTAATCTAACATTCTGTTTTGCAGATGAAACTTTCTGCTACATTTCTAAAAGAACACATTACTCATCTCTAGCAAAGCAACAAACCTCACACTGTAAAAGCTGGTGAAATGTATTACAAAGGTTCCAGCTTCTGCTTTCACCAGTTGACCTGAATATATTACCATCCCTGGAAACCCTGCTAGAGACAAAAGTCCTGAAGCTGGGATGCCCATACAAAGACAGCCCAACAGCCATGGAGTTAAACTAACGCTCTCCTGAAATGGTACTGAAAGCAGTTATTAAATGGGGCTGAACTTGATTTCTTCTGGACTACATATGTACTAGAATATGTTTCAAGTGATATTACCTGCATTTTTCTTTTGAAATTTGGTTATTCTCTGTAGTGTAACCAGACATACCTATGCATGTGTCCTTGCTCTTCATGTTTATATACCTGTCTCTGTTATATTCATTCAGTCTGAGGAAATGTAGGTACTCAGAGGAAATATAATAAGAACACAATGCAGGTCTTACCAGGATTTCTTTTAAGCATATGTTCTGCTTCTACAGCTGTAATCTGTGAGACTGTGGTGAACACATGAGCACAATGTACAGATGCTCGTTCCATACAGTACCGATGATAAATCTGTCTCTCTCCTGCTTCCTTGTCAATGTCAAACTGTTAAATCACAAAACAAACAAAAAAGATACCTGTGTGATATGCTCATCAGACTTATTACCACAAAGAAGGTCTCTCGTGTTAAGCTTGATTTGCCCAGTGAATAGAATCATGTGATTATGCTGTTGGTTTGTCTTTCTGGTTTTGGAACCATTTTATCAACTTCAAAGTGTTTGAAGGAACAGGAGAGGTCTCATTTCCTGTATGTTCATCAAAAAATGGCAGCTCTGCTACAGAGGGAGACCTACGTTAATGATCGATGAAAGGTAAGGATCTGTGCTACTTGTCCTGCTGGTTGGCAATACATTGTACTGCATCTTGCCTGGGCTTGTTGAAAAACTTAGGAGAGCAAGGAAGTTGCTGGTAACTGAAGGTATAGGGGAGAGAAGACAAAAGGAATGGGGATGAGAACAGAACCTGAGGACTGGGTAGAATGGTGGGAATCATGGGTAGACAGGAGAGAAATGGAGTTGTGGTGGGGAGGTAGGATGTAAGAACTCAGTCACAAATCCTGAGGGAACAAAGAAAATAGAAAATTAGATTTTCTGATACTCAGATATGTTCTTCCTCCAACTCCATTGCTATCATTTGCTGCTCCTTTTACTTCGTTTTGAACTCCATTAGTTTCTAGAGGCAGATATAAGTTAAAATGCTAGATAAGTCCTGCTCGTGGGTCGAGGCAATCCCAA
>NW_010137798.1:0-4133 GCF_000699245.1 Pterocles gutturalis
TATTATTAATAATGTATATATTGATGACATAAACTTCTGTTCCGTTTTTTTCTTTTTTTCTTAATAAAACCAGTCTAAATTAATTCAGCGAGATGTGGATGCACTTAACACTGAGCTAATGGAATCTTCCCTAACAGACCTGTCAATGCTCAGCTTCTTTGAGCATTTTCATATTTCTCCAATTAAGGTAGAGATACTTCTGCTTATTAATATAATAATTATATCAATTGATGTCAATGATGTCTTAATTCCTTACAGTAATTGCATCCTCTGATCAACCTTCTGGGTAACTGAGGTCTTCATCTTGTCTTCCTAATGGTTTTTTTTTTATGTTCTCTAGAACTTAATACTTTGTTGGAAAAATTTCTTAGTTGCCTGTGAGTACGAACAGACCCTTAACCATAGCTAAGTGGGAAGAGTCGATGGGTATAATAATGAGGAAAGCTAGATAAAATGCTGGCCTGAAGGTAACCAAGCAATGTATGATAAACTGCAATAAAATACACGTTCATGGGCATGTTCATGGGCCTGTCTTCATGTCTCTCTTGAACCAGTTAGATTTTTCAGAGCAAGGGAAGAAAGATCTTCAGTAGCTATACATTATTCTGAATCAACAGAATGCTCCCCTAAGGCTATCAGATTGAAGAAGAATTTAGAGGAAAAATATTACTTGCTTTTCTTTTCACTGAACATATAAAAGACAGACATAAGGCCAATACAGGTGATTAAATTCTGGCACTTTCTTAACTTTCTACTTATTTTGCTAGATATCAGTTAGGGTACACTTAAATTCTTGGATTTTTTTTCCAATATGATTGTGCTTATAAACATGTAAGATTGTGAGACCAGGAAAAATGCTAGAAGAAGAAGAAACTTGTGATATTTTGAACATTATCCTCTAGCTAGTCAGGTTAAAGTTGTTGTCGAAATGCTTGTAATTTTAAGTCTCTTTTGCATTTTTATTTGAAATGTCTAGATGTACTGCCTGTTAAGTACAGGAAGGGGCTTCTTTTTCTCTCCTGTTTTTTTTTTTCCATCTTAACTTCAGTGACTCATCTCAATATTCTAAACCACTGGATAGTAGGAAAGGCTGTGAAAATGGCTTTGTGACCTTTTGAAAAAAATGAAAACTGGGAATCTTGAAAAAGTCAAAACATACATGTTAACTGCTATGCTGTCTTCTAAGCAAGTAGAAGGGAGCAGTATTGGTTATGGTGATGAACAAGGGAAAAGGAAAATAAATTTCTGTTGCCCTCTTCACCCTTAAGAAAAGTGTGTGAATTTCTTTTAGAATAAATGTTTTATCAACACCAAAAAAATCCCATTTTACAGTGTTAAAGACAGTTCTGTAAAGTTCATGCATTTCCCCAAAAGAGTGACCAGTTGCAAAAACACACATGAGCTAGTTAAGTAAATCGGAATTTAAAATTTAGCCTATACTAGGAATTAAGCTACAGGTATTTAACATGTTAATTCTCATTGTTTACACAGAAGCTTACAGATGTAAATATAACAAAAGCTAAACTTATAATGCAATTTGATACTTCTCTGTATGGAAATACAAATAAATATATATGTTATCAAAGTAATACCATTGTAAGTTCAAGCATGTTTGTTGAAATTGTACATCTCCTCAAAGTGAGTAAAAATACACTTACCACTGTTTCACCACTGGTTTGTTTACATGTGCACCCCACAACCTGTCTGGTGTGTGTCTCTTGTCTTGATTTGTCTTGTTCTACTGATTCTGTCTTTACAGTTGCATTTGAGTCTGTCTCTGGCTTCTGGTGAAGAAGCGTCAGATAATGGAGAAGAAATGATAGCCATCCATTCTCTGAATTTGCTGCTGAAAAGTATTGGAGCTACTCTAACAGATGTGGATGATCTTATTTTTAAGTAAGCTAATACAGATTTTTTTTTTTTTAATATTTTTACTGAAGCTAATATGCATTTAATAACTGGGGCCATGGTAAACTTTGCCGACTGACTCTAGTGTGTATCCAGCCTTTGGGGAATGGGAGGAATGGAGGGAAGATAGGGTTGGGCTCCTTTTCAAAAGAAAAGGGCTTCAGGATTATCTGACAGAAAAAAGAGAACTATTTAGAAGGAAGAAGGGTATCTATAACTATTGTGTGATTACTTCTCTTTCAGACTTGCTTTCTTTGAAATTAAATATCAATTCTACAAGAGAGACCAACTGATGAAGAGAGTTGTCAGACATTATAGCGAACAAGTAAGCTTATTTAGTCAAGCCTTTGTGTAAAATTTTGAATAAGTATCTTAGAGAATGCAGAAAATAGGCAAGAAAAGGTGAATACCTCCTAAAAGGTACTAATTTTTTATTTCATGGTAGTGAAGTAGGAATCTGGTGACGCATTACGCAAACGTAAATACAGAAGTGTCCTGAGAATATTTCAAGAATTTTAAGTGATTGCGTCTGTTCTTTATATTTTTCTTCATCAAAGTATTCTAATAGCTATCCATACATATACTGCATCTTTTGCCTAAGCCTGTCTCCGTTCTAGTGGGAATACTTAATTATCTACCAGCCTTAGGTTCTAACATGGAACTATGTGTGACAACAGCTAGTAACACTGCTTTTGTATTTGCTTTTTTTCCCCTCTCATTGTTTAGTTCCTGAAACAGATGTATGTTCTTGTACTTGGGTTAGATGTTCTTGGAAATCCGTTCGGCTTAATCAGAGGCTTGTCTGAGGGAGTTGAAGCTTTCTTCTATGAGCCATTCCAGGTATGACTTCCTGATTCTTCAACTGTGTAAGACTAGTAGGCTGATTGAATCTACTGGTAAGGTTGTAGTTCCGTTGTCACTCTTCTCTTCACTCTGAACAGTTAAGAAAGTAGTAATTTTTTATGTTAACTTGAAAGAAATAACATATTAAAATTGCCTTACTTTAAGTGTAACGAAATTGCTGTTTTTTCTTGAAACAGCTGCGTAAATGTAGTTTTCTGCTGTTCATAATAAGCTTCATTTTTAGGGTGCTGTTCAAGGACCTGAAGAATTTGCTGAGGGCTTTGTAATTGGTGTTAAAAGTCTTCTTGGACACACAGTGGGTATGTATAATATTGTTACTGTTTTAAGAAATTAGGTTAACTCATGGATTGCATTTAGATTTTTTTTTTCTTGTTATTTTGAAGGGAAAGTTTATATTTTAGAACATGTGCATGGTAATTTTGTCAAGTATTTAAGTTTGTCAGATACTATTGCCAGTAGTTGTGATACAGATCATTCATACCTAATGTTCTGAGACCATCGAAATGTCGGTTTTGTAGACCGAGCAAGCAAACTGAGAAGCATTGCATATGTAACTGAATTTGTAACATGCTGTGGACAAATAAGGAAGATTATTCTAGTGGTCCTAAAATATCTAGAGAAGCCTGAGAAGTGTTCTTAGGACCAGTTACTGTTAGAATTACCTTGGATTTTTAGTTAGCTATATGTTACAGCAATTGGAGAAAATGTGATTCCATCCAATAGGCTATGCAACATATACTGACGTGATAGAAGATCTACCTTTTGCTGTATTTATGGATTTCAGTCCAGATTCTGGAGTCTTTTCCTGGACAACAAGTGGTGGTCACTCTGGATAAATTCAAAATACCTAACTGCATATGAAGGGAAATAAACTTTGTGGCTTCTTGTGTGATCCCTGCTGTTAAATTGTGAAAGAACAGTAACTTTTGCCTTCTGCCCTGTTCCATCAGGTGGTGCTGCAGGGGTGGTGTCTAGGATCACTGGTTCTGTTGGAAAAGGCCTGGCTGCTATTACTATGGATAAAGAATTTCAGCAGAAACGGAGAGAGGAAATGGGTCGGCAGCCAAAAGACTTCGGTGAGAGCCTGGCCAAAGGAGGAAAAGGCTTGTTACAGGTATGAATTGGAAGTTGAGGATACAAATGTGTCAGCTCTTAATCCATGCTTGAAAATTATATGTAGGCGAGTTTGATGTTGTCTTTTATCAGTTCAGGAACTAAATGGAAGAGACAAACAGGCAGTCAGTTTATAGGAGACTTAGTGTAGTGTATTAGCTTTAGTCTCTGAGGTCATGGTTTTGGCCAGCATGATGAGTTGAAGGTAGGGTCTGTGGAGGGTTAGCCCTTGGCTCGGGGCAAAGCCA
>NW_010137799.1:0-2234 GCF_000699245.1 Pterocles gutturalis
TAATGCCTAATAACTAGTTGCAGGGCTAGGGCCGAGGAAGGGTGTGCGGCTCTGGAGGCCCGGCACCCCGCTGTCCGCAGAGGCCGGCTCCCCCCGGACCCCCTGCCTGTGGCGTGCCCCAGAGCGGGGGCGCGGGACCCTGCCCGAGCTGGGTGAGGTGCCGTCCCAGCTGCCCCTGGCCAACACGTGGCCTGTGCACAGATTTACTCCTTTTGGTTCTCTTTATTTGCTCCCATCGTGTTGAATTAGATCTCTACGCAGTGAAGTAGGGGATCTCCAAAACCACTTGTGACTCAAGGGAAGCAAAGGCACTTGTGGATGGAAAAAACCCCAAGTGTCACTATTGGAGCTGAAAGTGTTTCCTGGGCCTACTGATCCTTGTCCTGGCCCTGAAATACCCGGGTGAGCCAGAGAGGGAGCAGGGATCAGCATCCCCCCCTGCTGTGCAGTGCAGTCTTGCTGTCTTTCCGCATGGTCACGTTTCTCTCTTGCCCCCATTTAATAAACGTTTGGCTTAGCCATCAGGACAAGTCTAGCCGTTGCATGCAGTCAGGAGCATCTGAAATGGTTAGTAGTTTACCAAGTCTTGAGTGATGGAGAAGTGATCCTTTAAAGTCATCTTCCGTTTTTATCACCTCACAAAAGGATAACAGGTATCTGCTAAAGTAATTGTTAACCAGGGATTTTCTCTGTATGAGTCTATATGAAAATAGGGAATATATTAAAAAAAAAACCTTGCCTAGTTTTTCATAGCTCAAATGCTTAGCCTTTTCTTTTTACTGTTCTATTAGAATATAATTATTATGTAATTACAATTTTTCCATCTTTTTGGACTATAATTTTCGATATTGTTAACGGGACACAAAACCTGACCTGTATGAAATTGTTCAAGGTGTTAGCATTAAACAAGGGAGTTGTTAACATTTCAGTCTTTCCTGAGCTTGCAGCAACCCTTTATCAGATAAAGGATTCCAGTGTTACAGCCCTTCTGGGAAATTCAAAGTACTTGAAAGCATCACAAGCATCTGTCCCCTCTCCGTATCATTCTTCTTATCCCTGTTACCTTCTAAGATCAGTTGATAGCTTAGTAGTGAAAGCATCTTTTATTCTTCTTTCCCCCAGGTTAAAAACATGTGCCTTTTCACTTTAAGAAGAGCTACAAGCCAAGCAGATTGGCCCAGATACTATTATTCCATTTCTCTCAGAAAACTGCTTCAAGTGATTGAGCTCTTCACTGAAGTGTGACATACCCCAGCTGCCCTGCTACCAGGCTTATTTAACTGATTCAGCATGTGTAATTCTGCAGCATAGAAACAGCTTCTGTTCTCCAGGAGCCCTGGCAGCAGCTGGTGTGTAAGCAGTTTGAGAAGGCAGAGAGGTGGCACAGTCTTAGTCAAAGGAAGAGCCTTCCTGGGGATGTTCCGCAGACAGGACTCCAAACTAAGCTGTTGAAGGCTGGCGGTGGCAGAGCTGCTTTTGGCAGAAAGCTGAAAAATTGGTAAAGCTGAGCATGTTGCCGGGAGCTGCTGCCCAGCACTAGTTTAGAGTTTTCTGACAAATTCTATGTACACGATTTTGACCTGTTGCTCAGAACACGGTAACCAGAGTTGTCAGCCTGCAGAGGGACTGATTTACACATTCACCACTGCAGAGTCTGTATGCTTGGACTTAGGCCTTAGTTTCTACAAACTGTAAATTGGCATAAACCAAGTTTTGCCTGTTTCTGCCTGCTTATTCCCACTATGCCTGGCCAGCTCTTTCCTTATACAAACCTGTACTTTTGCACAGCCGTATGGAGAGCTGGACTGGGGAACTAAGCCAGAACAAAACCAACCTGCCTCTACCCTGTCCTCCTTAAGACAGTTCCCAGTCCTAAGGGATGAAAGGATTTAGAACACTGAATGAATTTGTTTCTTTCAGCCAGTGTTGGCTTACATGTGTTACTGTGACCCAAGAGAGTACATTGAGGAAAACATATCTTGCTAAGCCTCGAGGTGTTAGAAGTTTCCCCTATGTCCACAGAGCCAATGCCAGCCAGTTCTAAGATGGACCCATTGCTGGCCAAGGCCAAGCCAATCAGCAACAGTGGTGGCGCCTCTCTGATAACATATTTAAGAAGGGGAAAACATGCTGCGGAAACAGCAGTGGAGAGAGAAGTGAGATGTGATAGAAACAACTTTGCAGACACCAAGGTCAGTGAAAAAAGGAGGAGGTGCTTCAGGCACTGGAGCAGA
>NW_010137800.1:0-4810 GCF_000699245.1 Pterocles gutturalis
ACCCAGGATAGAGGTGAGGACCCTCCGGACGATCGGCCCGTTTTGGTTCTGGATCTCTTTTGCTCTGGGTCATCTCGCTCCAGGTGGCCGCTCTCCCAAGGCCTTTCCCCCCGCCCTGGTCAGCTCTGGGTCTGGGACGCTCAGACTGTTCTCTCCGTTCCGTGAGTGCAGTTTCGGGACTCTCCCTGCTCCGGGATTGTTAGCTGGGAACAGGCTGAGCCTTGGTCATGGGGTGGGTGGCAGTGTCACTGTGTGTCACTCATTGGTATATTTGTATATAGGATTATTGTCAATATTATTGTAGTTTAGTTATTAAATTGTCCTTATGTCAACCCATGAGTCCTTTTTTCCCTTCACCCTTTAATTCTCTCCCCCATCCTTGGATGGGGGGGGAATTGCATGAGCGGGTGTGTGGTTTGGCCCCCAGCCAAGGGTAGCCCATCACAGTTAGCTTAGACTAGAACTGATTTAATGTAGTCAAAAGGCTTCTAGTAAAATTCTGCTTATGCTTAAATGTTTCTTTCTACAGTGTCTGGTTCAGGATGAGGCTTTTATCAAGTTTCTCATTGCCAAATCAAATGGGATTCTAGTGTGGCAGATGAACATTTTCATTTTTGTACCTATAAATACCTATAAATATAGGTGCTGTTTCCATGAAGGATATAGATAACTTCTGATGCTGTGATGTTCCAAGGGATGAGTTCAGCATCCACTGAGGTTCCTTCTGACCATTCTTGTTATGAAAATGATGAAGTAAATGATACTTGCATAAATACAAGAAATTTGTAATTTATTTAAGGTTACGTTTTATTAGTTGGAGCTGACAGTTCTTTTAACTCTGTTTCTGTTGTGAAATATGGAGTAATTGAGAAATGAATAAAAATTAATTTCTGTTAATACAAATTAACAGAAATAAAAGACTGTTGCTTGTCGCTTTCATTGTGATGCACCAGTTTAATTAGTGAAACTGTTCTGAGGATCAGATTGGGGTTGGCTGTTTGATGAAATGTAGTAGCAATTTGAAAAGCTAGCCTGTGCGTGCTGCCTTTAAGAGTTAAAACTACATTTCAGTTTGTTCTGAAATGAGGTACTGAAAAATTATGATTCTCTCAGCTCATTTGAATGTCTTAGGCTAGAAGTCTAAACTGTAGCTATTCAGGAAATTTTAATACCAAATCTAAATTACTTGCCAGAGCTACCCCTCTACTCCCCAAACTCAGTGCTGGAGAACTTGGCACGGATGATACAGCAGAGGCAGGATTTAGTTGATGAACTGAGAGGAAGCTTTTTGGCAGATAGTCTTGCATAGCTTCCCACTGACCTGTGCAAAATATCGTAAATAAATTTTAGTTGCAAGGCATAGCAGTTCATTTCCTCCACCACCACTTAGTCAATATTAAAGGGGAAACTTGGAAATTAGAAATACTGGATCATCAATTAATTTTTCACAATCCATCTCGAAGATGACCTTTCCCAGTATCATCTGTAATTCCTCTGCAGGGAAGTTACCTCTGATAGGAATGCCTTTAACTGACTCTTCCTTAGAGTTGGGCCGTTGCCGTTCAACACATGGTCCTTCCTGTGCCTTAGACGCACTGTTTGTGATACTGCCTTCCAGCCTTGGGAACCAGGGTGACCACGTCCTCCACAATGGCCAGGATCTCTGTTTTAGCAAAAAGAGTTCTTGTTATTTCCCCAGTTGTCTGGTGGTTCATGGACCCACTGTGGTGTTCCATTCTGCCATTTCAGAGGGGTAGGAGGGACTTTGAAAATGTTATTTGGATATGCTGATGATTGTATCTGTTTCAAATAGTAAACTAAAATTATGAATGACTCTGTACAAAATGGGCCCATACTTGGGGGTGAGGGGGCTGGGGTGTGAAGAGGAATGTTCCTTTTTAAAATTTTGCGTGTCTAAAGTCAACAAATCCTCAATGAATATGGTGCAGTATCAAACTGAATAACTCTAAATGTAACGTGAGTGACAAAACTGGGATTTAGATGTATTTTACATAGTAACTACAAGCTTTTTCTGCATGTTCTGGTTTTCTCTTCTGATACAAAATGACAACTGCAGTCCATTGACCGTTTGACAGTTTCATTGTACCAAGTCATGTGTTTGGTACTGTACAGCAACCTTCTGCTTCTAGGAGTGAGTGGCTTAAAATGCACAGTGAAATGACAGCTAATTTAATGAATTAAACCTCTGACTGTAAGCACATGTTGAAAACATATTTTTAACTGTGTTGCTCATGTAATACCTGATGTTTATTTGACATCCACTTTTTTTTTTTTTTTTTTTTTTTTTCCCCCAGTTATTGAAGAATTACCAGAAGTGGAGAATTGAATGTCCAGAAATAAGTGCAGATTTACAGCCGTCTTCTATTCTTGGTCTTTTGCATGCTGGCTATCATGGAGTCCTGAGATCAAGGGACCCACATGGAAGCAAAGTTCTAATATACAGAATTAGTGAGTGACAAAATTGCTTGGACCTGTTTCACACCTGCCTCTGGCACTGACGTTTCTGTTTTCTTTTGTGGTTTTTGGAGGTTTTTTCATTGTTTTCCTTTGTGTTTTTTTTTTAAATTATCACAATTTCAGCTGCAAAATAAAAGTATTTTATGGGTGCAACACCAGGGGTTGATAAAATTAGATAACATCAGGATGTCTTAACTAGAAGGTAGCATATTTATGTTCCCTGTTAGAAATATCTTTAATATAAAGATGAGTTTATTGAGCTGTAACAGTTATGTCATTTGACTTACACACTGGTATGGCTAAAGCTGTACAAGAAGAATGTATGAAGAACTTATTTTCCTTTTAGTGGAATTCTTGTGTGCATCAAAGGAAGTCTTAAGGTTAAAAGCCTAAAATTTGTAAGAATATGTGCTTATTTGGGTCTGAGTGTCCCAACAATTATTTGTTTCCATGCAGATTTTCAAAGCCATGTCCTACGACTCTGACACTTGTGTAGATGCAGCACAGAGCTGGGAGAGAGAACAGAAACAAGGGGGTACCTAGTTGTGTACCCTTGTTCAGTTTAAAAGTGGCTGAGAAGTTCACTGGGTTTTCATTGTTTACATGTACACAAAGAGCCCCATCTAACAACACTCTGAAGATCCTTGGTTTATTTGATGCACTCCCAAAGGTCTTTAAAAAAAAAGATGTAGTTAAATGATCATGTGTTACCATATTTCTTTGTGCTTGTATGGGACAGAGACATTATTTTTGCCAACTTAAAAATAATTGTTTTATTATCAGCTGGTCTAGTAGAAAGCTGTGCACTCTGAACCTTTCGTCGAGGGTTAAGGCCCATCCCATGCGATTCTTTGCTCAGGCCTCAGAAAAGCAAGTGATATTCACTGAATCCTGGCAGAATTACTGTAACTGAAGAAAAATTATATGAATTGATTGCACTGATGATCTGTAGTTTCTGCCAGTATGACTGTTACTGAATTAAGCTGTTCCTGTCAAACCCTTGCGCTGGAGGCTACAGCCATAGGTGGATCATACTGCATTAGGTGGCATCTGCAGCCATCTGCCATTAGGTGGTACCATCTACAAAAAGAGTTTAAAAGATGCGTGGCAAAGCAGGCACACAAAATAACTTCTGTACTGGCAAATCTGTTGATTTTGGGACCTTTGATACTGCTGGTTTACTTCTTGTTCCCGAGAAGCACCTTAAAAGCAGCAGCAGCAGCAAGCAAAAGTGCAGGTGGATGTGGTATCCTCGTGGTAATGCAGCGCAATTTATTTACCCTTCAGGACATTGGGATCCCAAGGTATTTACTGTATACGATGTGTTTCGTGTAAGTCTCATCACATCTGAGCTCATTGTAAAGGAGATTGAGACTCAGCGGAATGGAGTCAAGGCTATCTTTGATCTTCAAGGGTGGCGATTTGCTCATGCATTTCAAATCAGTCCAGCAGTGGCCAAGAAAATTGCTGCTGTGCTCACGGTAAGTATGACATACTGCTTTATGCTTCTTCGCTATAATTCCCAATTTTTCTCCTGTTGATGAGTTTTTCAGCTATGGTAAATTTTCCTTCCTTAGACCTTCTTAGAGTCTGTGCAGCTTGAAAGAACAAAATCTTTAGCCCATTAAAAGTTGGATAGCTCAGGCATAGGTTGTGCTTAATTTGAGTTAAAATATGTTCTTGTGTAGCAGTAAACATCCTTTAACCTCTGATGATCTATAAGAACTCCACTGACTCGTTAGAACAGAAGAATTTCATGAGTGTCAGAGCAGATGAAGCCCAGCTTTGTAAGGATATGTGTTTAATATCCCATTCCATCTCCACTCTTCCATTCTTTTGTGCATTAACTCAGCATTCAAAGCTTTTTTCCCTGAGACTCAGAGAAAATGAGAAATAGCACGCACTAAGAGTTAAGAGCAAGACAGTACTAACTTGGTACCAGTATGGATGATGCTATGTGACCATCCATCTGCTACCAACAGAATGTATAATGTCTGTGTTCTGCTTGCTTGCTGCCTCCCAACGTGAGCATTATTTTGTGCAACTCACCGCTACCTAACCTGTTTTTTCACAAAACTTGTAGGGACTTTAGTGTCTTTAAGGCACTAAATTCTGTCAAATTTGGTTGAAATTTGCCAATGGATTTGAGAGGGAAAAGGAAAAGGGAATGAAAGGAAAAAAGAAGGGCTCAGAGAAATGACAGGCAATCTATAGTGTAGTCCTGTAATCCCATTTTCCTTCAGAAGTTAGGCTGAAAATCAGTGATAATACAGTGGTTAGCCTGTGATGTGGAAATGAGCCAGGGAAATCATAGAATCATAGAATCATAGAA
>NW_010137801.1:0-6085 GCF_000699245.1 Pterocles gutturalis
AACCTTAACGATTCTATGATTCTATTGCTCGGTGGTACTGGGAAGAGTGGCAGAGTGAATTCAGGCAGAGATTGTGGTGTGGTGCTCTGCAACGGGCACCTGAGCAGTGTGAGGAACCACAAAACCCCCTCCAGAGGCACTTGAAGAACAAGGTTCATAGGGTTCGAGCCTAAGACACACACCCAGGGCAACCGCTGGTGGGACGTTCACAACACTTGCTGCACCTCCGCGCCAGGGTGACGCTGCACAAGGAGGTGAGGCAGGGACTGCTGACACAAGGCTCGTGTGTGCAACACTGAGAGGGACGGAGCAGACAAGATCTGCTTCCCTGCATTTTTCTATATCTGGCTGACTTGCTTTTGTTCCTGAAAAAACCTGGTATTACCATTAAACAAACCTGTCTCCTGCGAGTGCTGGTGAGGTGACCAAATGCCCATGTTAGTGCTACAGAGAACTGGAAACAACACCTGCAATCCATAACCCCCACACACTGACCGAAAGACACTGGAGATGAGTTCTTACGGGCCATTCCACAGAGTTTTAAGTCCAGAGTTGCACAGAAGCATCTTTGTAAAGCCCTGAAGTGTATTATTCATTCTCCCATCAGCAATTTTTTTCCCTTTTGATCATACGCTGCTGCTTGGACTCGCTAAGTAAAATAAACTCCGATTCCCCAGGGTAGAGAAGGACTTTCTTTCTTACCAAGCAACTCAAAAGCATGGTTGGCACACCATGTGCTGAGATAGGCTGCTGATCCAAACCCCAGTCGCATGTCCCAGAGCTGCTCCTACCCGGCTCCGTGCCCGCGGGGTCTGTCGTCGGCTCGCTCCCATCCCAGAACGCCGACTGCCTGGCTCCCGTGATGGCACCTTCCGCTTTCCAGTGGAGGGAAAGGGGTGGCTGGGTGTCTCTTGAAGGGGCACCAGGGAGAGAATATCTCTGAGGCTTTTTTTCTCTTATATTTTTGTTTGATCTGGTAATAAATTCAGTCCCCAAGGGTGGTGTAAATCTGGGGGATGTACAATGCTCAGATCAGGGCTCTTACTTTATGTGCGAAAGGAACTTTCAAATTGTCCAAGGAGCTGAGCTTCAACCTCAGACTGAATTTTGTACATCTTGTGGGCTATTACAGTCACATACAGAGTTTGCAGGATTATTTGGGCTGCTCTTCCTGCAACTGTGATTTTTCCAGAATTGCCGGCAGCCAGCTGAGTACACGGCTGGCTCTACGCTTCTCTTCAGGCTCCAAAAGACTTTCTGGGAAAACATCTACCAGCTTTTATTTTCTGCTTTTATTCTTTCCCAGTGGGGGGAAAAAACCACCAGAACTTGCCAACAAGGTAAGTGAGGGGTTTTTATATCTTTTTAAAAGTACCAAAAAAAAAATAATAAAAAAAAAGTGTTCCTAGCGTCCTCCATCAGAACAGAAATTTGGAAGAATTTGAAGAAGAGGGAGAAGTATTTGGAGTTTTCTGGATTTACTGAAACCACAGTTCACTCCTCCACCTGTCTCTGTCCCCCAAGCAGACTCACACCTCGCTCCCGGGGGCCAGGGAAGGCGGCAGGAGCAGCTGGGGGGGCTCAGCACCCGGCATTGACTCTCCCCATGCCAATTCCCTCGGCTGGCAAGGAAACAAGTAAATACAGAATTTAGTCCAAAGTTGTATGAGGGATTAAAAAGGGCAGAGAGAGGTTTGGGCTGCTCTTAAGGCTTGCTCATAGGCAACTCTGACACTCTGACTCTCCACAGATACCCTGAAATGTGTGTTTAACCCTGTGCAGGTCAGTAATTCTATTGACCAAGAACATTTATCCTCACAGATAAGCATCCACTTTGCTGGGCTGGAGAATTTACAAGGTGTGATTAATAATATGCAAAAAAAACCCCAAACCTAAAACCCAACTCTATAAATCTAGAAAGGAAAAAAAAATTGTATTTGACAAAGGGAATTTTACCACTGGATTTCTAAGCAGCCAGGATATGGTTTCAAACTGTGAAAACACAAGAAAGGGAAATACCTCAATTTCCCTCTATTTCAGAAAACAAAGCCATTATTTTAACCTGAACCACAGGGTTCAGAAGGACTGTTTCCTCTCCTAGTCAGATCTATTATCACTGTGAGCAGCCTGCACAATTCCCTGCATTCTGCATTAGCCAAAGGCAGCATTATATTGATGCATTTCTTAATAACGGGCAACTGGGTCTATTTAAAAATGTTAGTAAACATAGCACTCGCAGCATTCTCCTGAAGGACGCAGATCGTTTGTGATTAAAACAGCCTTTGTAGATCTTATTCAAATTTTACTGCAGCTGTGAATGAATCCACCCAAATAAAAAAAAAAACTCCCTGCAACAACCTTAGTGCACAAAGGGAAGCTTGAACCGAGCCACTGGAGTACCAAATTCAAGGACTCAACTGTGGGCAGGATTAGCATGTTCTTTGCGTAAATGCAAAAATGCTACAAAATCGGTGAGGCTAAACTACAGCCCGGATCCTGGCTCTGTTTATGAAAAGATGGTATTCATTTTTTCTAGTCCACTGAAAATAAATTCAACCTAAATTGCATCCTAAATTAGCGTTTCATTATATACAGTGTATATAGAAAACTCTATTAGAAAGAGAATGCAAACCGAAGCTTCACACGTTTTAATTCTAGCTGTTATCCTTCCACTGCCAGCTCCTTTGCTTTGTTTTCTTTTCAGTTTATCTGATGCTTGTGCAGAACTCTCAGTACTAAGGCTGCCATTAAAGGAAGTGCTAATGGAAGTAATTAAACGTAAAGATTGTTGGCTGTTACTAGAAATCACTGCTTAGATTGTTGGCAATTCCTCTACTGGGATATCATTGGCGATGAACTCCTGAGACAGCAACATTCAAGGATGCAGTCTGGTGCAAAATGAAGAAGATACCAGCACCTGAAACAATGTTGTGACTCACAAATGAATAACAGGCTGGAAATCTTACACTTTTTCCTTTGTTTTTCATTTTTGTGATGATTCTCCTTTCCCCACAACAGCACGCCCAAGGTGAGCGCTCCACCAAGCCCTGCCATGGGAGCGCAGTTGCTCTCTGACCCTCTCTAGCCAAGGGGACAGAGGTGGTGGCCGAGGGACAAGGCAAGGATGGCAGCGCTCCCTCTCCAGTTTGGGCCTGTCTCTGCCGGTGGCACTCTTGGTACCCAGCAGTGATATCACAGGCTGCATCAAACGCGGGTTTAGCTAGTGGACCAAACTGGGTACAATTTTAGGACATAAACTGAGGTGAGTGGGTGTTCATCAACAGTGTTAGACAAACGACACCGAGCGGGATGTGAGCTTGCAGGAGCTGTAGGAAACCCTCCAGGCAGGCAGCAGGAGATGCACACGCTCACCCCGACACATCCCGCTGCTTCTCACACCATCCCAAGCTGTAGGCAGGGCTTCTCATTTCTCTTAGTTCATGGGCCCTGGGACCCGCAGCCAGTTACTCTCAGCTTGGCTCTGCAGCCATGGCACGCCTATGGTATGCTTTTATAGACGTCAGTGATTGAAACACAAAAATAAAAGAGATTGAGCTTAAACAGCCAGGCACAGTTTGCACGGCGGGATGGTTGTGATTAATATCCAAACAACATGTTTTTGGTTCTCCCTAGATCAAAGTAGGATAAATCCAGACATTTGAAAGAATAAATCCGCTGTCGAAACACAAACCCAAAATCCAGCAACTACTCATTTTCAAGGATGACACTGCTGAATAATAAATGATTTATAGGCATCCAGTGGAAATACTTCAGAGTTACTGAAATTATAGGCGTGAATATTATCATACTGAAACGAGGAGTACTAGTCATCATCAGTGAGAAGCTGTCAGCTTCACCAGCACATCGTGCTTTGGGCCACAGGTAGGCAAGTCATGGCACTGCCAAGGCTCTTCCTTCACCAGGCTCTGCGGAGCAGCTCCGCGTTCCAGGGCAAGCTCATTAGCAAGCTCCTGTCAATTTGCAAGTATTTATTTTGTGGGTGCAGACACAGAAGTTGTGGGGAGAAAACCACTATTGAATTGAAGTCTCTGGAGAGTTCGACCTCAGGAAGATGCAATGGTTGCAGCAGATCACTGCCCATTACAGGAGCAGGTTACCATCGCCATAGCCGAGAAGAAAGCCCCAAAATACAACCTCCAAACCGTTCTGCCCTCGCTTCCGCCAGGGTCTACAAAGCACCGTGGCTCCGCTGGAGCAGGGATGGGCACAGGTTTTATCTGAACTACTGGTTCTGCATCCCTGTGCCTGCAAGGCGGTTATTAGCCCTCTGCTGGAAAGTAAAACTTGAAAACATCGCACTGTGAGCCACAAAAGCTCAGCTGACTATGGCCCATAAAATATTAACAACCTGCAGAGCTCAGCCATACATTGCTCTTTCCTAGTTCGTGTTGCTGGGAGAGGAGGAGTAAACGGAACAATCAGGCATAAAGTAACCCGGGTTAAAAGAGAACAAAGTTATTTCCAGCAGGAAGAGCTCCTGTTTCACAACACAGTGAAGCACATGTGGTGGCATGAGGCAGGAAGCAGCAGCAGGTATTTGTAGGAAATGTGCCTACATCAAACTGCTACCAAACACCAACCAAGATGTTGACGTGAGACCTCATTATCATCAAGCACACAGAGCACGCTTAATGATCGGGGCTCATTATTAAAGACCCTAAACCAAGGCCATGTAGCACTTCATCATTGGAATCCTTGACGGGCCTGAGAGGGCAAAGGACAAGAAAGGAGGTTTTGGGAGTAAACAATTTGCAGCGATGGGGGAAAGAACTAAGACAAAGCAGAGGGACAATAAAAGCGACAGAAAAGTGGGTGGCCCAAAGGGGATGGAAGCATTCTTCTGTTTCTGTGTGCTCCTTATCCTGAAGATGTTTATTGCATCCTCTCCACTGTTTTGCTGCTAGAATGCCATTTTCTTCCCTGCTTGGCAGCCTAGCAAGAATATGGCATGTTTTAGAGACCTTTGTCATCATCTTTGTTTCCAGATTTGTCTCCTCAGCAAATTTACATTGTTTTATATTTGTTCAGCTCGCTGTGACTGACTTATTTTTAACGAAACCAAGTTTTGCCTAGGGGAGCACCACATTTTTATCCGTCTCTGCACAGAAAATCTTTTCCTTCTCAGAGAGGGCTCCAGCTCTCAGCTCAGCAAGGCACCACCTTCCTCTTCTGTCTTCTTTTTAAATTTAGAAAGATTCTTAAAAGTCAGTCACCATCACCACATGTGGCCCCGGGTTGAGCAACCATAGCAAAGGATAAACAAGAGAAGGCAGATGGGGAAAGGTGAAGGAGGAGTAAGAAGAGAGGCTGCTCTTGAGGAAAGCAGTGAGCACTGGTCCCTGGAGGGTGGCCCCTCGGCACAGGAGTCCAGCAGATCCCAGGCCAGCTGCAAAGCACAGCTGGGGTGATGGCGCTGCAGTTAAGGAGGTGGTTAAAGTGACGCTGCTCCGTCAGAAGCCAGGTTGCATCTCCCCATGCTACAGTGCAGGCACAGCGTCTAGGCACCTTGTAACGTGACCTCATGTACCCGCTGCACACCAAACGCCTGTCACCACAGCGCTGCTCTGCAAGAAAACGAGGGGTTCAATGAAGACTCCCGTTCAGCCCCAGCTCACAGCAACGGTGTCCTGCTCCTACGTCCAGACAGTATTTCTCTCTTCAACCAAACACACAAATAAGGCTACACAACATATTTCCTTTAGAGTTTTGAAGGGAGGAAAGGTGATCCATGGACACAGGAAAAAGTGTGTGCTTGAAAAACACAAAAGCTATTAGGTACATCCAAAGGAAAGGACGGGAGAGGAGGTGTCAGGAAAGGGAAAATTCTTCAGGAAATGCCAGGTTCCTCTAAATGATTTGTATGTCTAATTAACCTTCAATTGCATTAATTGGCACCTATCACCCTAATGCCCCCTGCATGAAAGCAGCAGTGAAACACACCTTCCTAGGAGATTGCTCTGGATTTACAACGTGCTTGGGGCCAGACTTACCCACCTCCCCCCAGGCCATGACTGGGCTGAAGTGGCTCTACAATGGCTGGAACAAAGGGGAAAAGCTTCTTCAC
>NW_010137802.1:0-13784 GCF_000699245.1 Pterocles gutturalis
TCTAACATTCTGTGATTCTGTAATCCCCAAGATGAATAACAGATGTAATCCACTGCACTAATAGCGTCTCTCCTCCTGTCTAATACACTTCCTTGCAGCACAAGTCACTGTCACTTCATCCCTTCAGCTACTTCCTTTTCCAATCAATGATTCTATTTTTCATCTACATTTTCTCTAACTCAATATATAATTCTCTGTGTGCCAAGAAAATTATGAAAGGAAGTCCAGATACACAGTTTCTCCCAAACTATGTTTCATTAGGAAATTTACTTTCCCTCATTGAAACAGTTAATAAGTAAACATGTAATAATCCAGATCAAACAATCTTTGGCAAACCTGTGTTGCATTTATCTCATTTTCCATTTTTATCTAGCTACTTTACTACTTGTAATTTCAAAATTTGTCCCCATATTTTGCATACTACTGTGATCAAGCCAGGGCTGGTAATTACTTCTAATTCTAGCATTCATCTATACTAATCCCAAGAGACTTTATCCAATTTAGTTCCAAAGTTTTTAGAATATTAACAGAAAACAATTTAGAAAGCATTTCACTCATCCATAACTTTTTAATTACCTTTATTAATATACAAATTAGATATATTCAACTAGAGAAAATAAACCCATTCACAGAACATGTATTAAAGTTTGTATTCTAAAAGTATCCAAAATGAAGTTCACTTAGTTTTCTATTCAAGTTCACTGTTCCAGTTATACAATTTTATTTTTCTGTCCATAAAAACTATCCATTCCCTGCTTTTTTTTTTGGAACAAGGACATAAATCCTGTAGTATTCCATATGTATAGGTAATTACTGTGTAAATTTACTTCTTTTTTCTTCACAACTTCTATTCCCATGTACCACAGGACATAAGTAAACATAATCCTGAGACTTGCTTACTATTTACTCCCGCATCCATACCTTCATCCTAACTACTGTTTCTGTAAAAGCCAGACTTTATCTCTGCATGGTTGGTCTGAGCAATTTCAGCGATTTTCCCTTCATATACTCCCTTGCAATTTTACATAAATGAATATGATCTGCTCATCTGATACAACCAGCAAATCATTCTCAAATTAAGCATTTTCTTAATGGAACACACCACCCTTTTCAATTTCATTGCAAGTGGTTAATTATTCAACATCGAGGCCTTTAAAGACTATAATTTTGGATCTTCACCAAAGAAAATTCCTTGGCAGGAAGAGCTGGTACTGAGGGACTTCCTTAACTATGTGAAAGCTACAAGCCCACTTTCATTAGGTCAGAAAACAAAATCATAACCAACAAGAACAAACTTAGGAGAAAGCCTATTCTGTGATTCTGTGAAATAACAGAACTCCTCAGTAATTTAATTTAATCAGCACTTTTTACAGCTTTTGGAGTGAAACAAGATCATTTCTAAAAGGCAAAACATGGACATGTACAATGTATTATTATCTTTCACATAAATAGCAGTAAATTTTTAAACATCATAACTTGAAAACACATCTGAAGAACAGCTTACCCTCCCCATGACAGCAGGAAATACACACAACCGCATCATGGGCTTGGAGGTTAACAAGTAATTCCGCTAGTCCAGCAGCAAGTGAAATTAGTAACTGTTTAAAAGAAAAAAAAGTATGTCACTTTAGTTTCACATTCAAACAAAAGTTTCACATTCTATATCTTCTTTTTCGTTTGCCCCCATGTCATAACATTTAGAAAGAACCTAATTCTTCATCTCAAAATACCACATTTTCTACATTTAATTAATTATGGATTTTCTACAAATATCAATTACTTAGAATATTTTTAACTAACAACTTTCATTATACCTACATTAGATACAACGTGATCTAGCAATCAAAGTATTAAATCAAAGAATATTGTAAGGTCTGTACTGATTTAGTGAGTAACTTGTACAAGTCAGTCTCACCAGGCCCCAGTTGCCCTTGTTAAATTTGCTAAGCCCAAAATTATGTTTGCAGTTGAATTCATTAATATTTAGAGATACAATCAAATTTGCAGCTGAAAGATATTATAAATTTTGAATGCTAGATATAAATCTGCATAATCAATTAAAGTCATTCAGCCATTTAGCAGTTTTGTCAAACAACCGTCTCCCCATTTCTAAGCATTACTTCCTATTCAAAATACCATTCAAAACTTTGAAATTGTAAAAAAGAATATCAGGGCTGGAACAGGTTTTTTTACCCTATTTTTTACAAAATTAATACAAGAGTATTCATGCATATTCTTTCATGTACAGTTTGGCTTACAAAAAGTATAAATAAATTAATGAAATCTTGCAAAAAACGTTAATTATTTTCAAAATATTAAAAGTTACAAGAATAATCACTTAATGTAACTGGAGAAATCACAAATCTGGAGATATGGAGAAAACAAAATACAAATAAAATGAACAGCCCTTGAAAAGAATTCCATTGCAGAAGAATATAACTCCCAAAATTTCAAGAAAATTTCTATCTTGCAAAAAACATAAGTTCTCTTCATAATTTAACCCAAAACCATAATTCAGCTCTCATAACAAAATTCTCCTTTGTTCATTTTAGTATTTGAGACAACATACATACTGTTCCAAGCCCTGCCTTTTGTGAATTCTAGTAATACATGCATATATGTACATAGCTTCATACTTTTCAGCAGTGCCCTCCATTCTTTCTGACAGACAGTACTAGGGAGGCAGGAAGCATTCTGCTTGCTTGTTCACTATCATTTTAATGCTTCTTTCAGATGACTGGGTCAGGTAGGGCGTCCCAAAGAAAGAGAGACAATCTGCATTATTTGGAAAGATCCTGACCATGCTCAGGTCCTAGAAGTTCAGGAAACTGTACAGTGTGGCAGTCAAGAACATTCCAGTACAGGAGATTGCAGCCCAAGCAAAGAAACTGCAGTGAGGAGCCGTGAGCAGACTGCCTGAACCTTACACACAATAGGAGAAACTTCCATCAGATCAGAGGGCACTATGCAGCTCACAGCTTCAAGTCACTGAATTATCTCTAACCAAGTGGAAGAAACAGTATACTTATGATGACAATGTGGGCAGGGAAAAAGTTGTTAAAAATATTCAATTTTCTTCTATTTTTCCTATTCCCTGAGTTTGCAATACTTAAAATGTTAATTATCCTAACTGTTATTCTAACACAACTTGGCACTTTTTTAATTAAAGAACATTTGGTCTCCTTTGAGGAGCTAATTATAAGGAGAAAGCCTAGGCAGAACCACATCAGAATTATGGCCAACTCAGGGTCCCATGCCCCTGTAGTTATTAGATTTTTTTCTATTAAAGAAAAAAAAACAACAAACAAACAAACAAAAAAAAACCCTACATAGTTTCTGGTCAGAGGTCAGAAAAAAACCCCACCAATATCACTGGCCGAACATTCTCAAAGTTCTGCTATATAACACCTAATGGTTCAGTTATCACAAAGGCAGTGGTTCAGAGAGATCCATACCCTCCGCACTTGGGCATTTTAAGCTGAAGGTATACACTGAACACTGACCTTGAACAGTTCAACAGGAGTTAGGAACTAATCAGAAGAACTTTTTAAAAATAGGTAAAAGACTTACATCAACAATAAAAACAAATACAGTTTGCAAATACTAAGCACTTCTTTGTTTTAGATACAGCAATAAATACAAGTGCTTCTAATTTTTGTAACATATTACATTTGAAATCTGGAAAAAAAAGACAGTAATTTCTAAATTTTTTGACAATTGATGCAATTTTAAACAAAAGAGTGAATTGTACCTTGACAGGAAAAGAGCAGCTTACTTGCCAAATACACACAAGATTCTCTGTCAAACACTTAGGCAAAAAGTAACTGCTGATTTTTCTTTTTGAAAGATAAGAGAGTCAATTGCAGAAACAATACAGTCCTCCATGGAAGTCATTTATATGGACTGATTTTAATTAGCAATGGATAAAGCAGCCTTCAGTTTTACAGACCCTTTTAACTACTAAGATAATACATTAACCAGAAACACAGCAAAGTAAGAAGTTACCTTTGTCTTATCTGAACTAACCAAATGTTTTTGTAAGATTAAAATTATCTTACCAAATGAAAAGGACAACTATATAAGAAAGAAGGTTTATTTATTCTTGCCTACTTACTGCGTTAACTCGCTACAAACCTAATCTAATACAGCCATAGCCAATAATTAATAATAAAAATTCAAACATCAACTCTACCATCAAAAGCATGATCTTCCTCCAGAGTAGTAAGTTAATAATCTATTGACAGCCTTGCAGAAACCTCATTCCAAAAGAAAATAGGAAGAGTGAGAACTGTGGAAGCACTATAGTAAGAGAACAGACCATGGAAGTTAGCAGGACACAAGTTATGTCAAGAAAAAAAAAAAAAAGGATTTCTGACATTGAACTGCTTCTTACACTTGCAAACAAAGGCATAACAAAATCTGGGGGCTAGGTGTTTAACCTAGATAAATTCAGCTTATGAGGAAGGGGAAAGGAGTTCATAAACCTGTAAGTGTATAACAGCTAAAGGAATCAGTCATTGAAACACGTAATTTCATGAGGTAACGGATACTTAGTCACTCATTCCCTTTAAATTGAAGCACCAAAAACACTTTAAAAAACCCCACAGTAGTTCAATCAAGATGTTGAAAAGAATTGGGTTTCTTCATTAGTCAGGTGAGAGTTGATGAACAGAAATAGCCTATCACTTTCTTAGCAGAACTTAGAACTTATTAAGTTCTTAACAGAGCACAGAACTTAACACCCCTAATTCTGTGAATTACTTCTGGAGATCAGTAAACCTCTAGAATAAAGACCAATCTTGTTAGCCCATCAAGCTGCACACCAAAATCTTAACGCCGTCAATAGCCACATAGTACGGCACAGATCCTGAAAAGATAAAGTGCTCACAAGTTTCCCTGAGCAAGACTTGGAAAAAAACTGCTGCTGGCTGGCTTCTTCCAGCAGCTGGGGACCTCTATTAACCAACAGCTCCTGACCCCACTGCTTATCACACCATGTGATTCTAAAATGTGAGTTGCATTTAAACTACATGCAAGCTACAGATTTGCCATTGCTTCTCTAGAAGAATGGAACCCAAGGCACTCTAGCTTGACCTAGTTAAA
The DNA here is from genome assembly GCF_000699245.1 of Pterocles gutturalis. NCBI lineage: Eukaryota > Metazoa > Chordata > Aves > Pterocliformes > Pteroclidae > Pterocles > Pterocles gutturalis. The sequence continues at coordinate 5,104 of NW_010137802.1, forward strand.
ATGTATTCAAGACATGCTTACTGATCTTGCTAATCTTTCAGATAACCTTTTAGCTACAATGGCCAAACTTCTGATTTTTTTTTTCCTCCAAAAGCCACAAAAAAGACTGAATTCTCGTTAACTCAAGCTGAACTTCTCATTAGGAGGTTAAAGAAGAAAACAGGTAAACACAACAGTAAGGTAACATCTTTCATACTCCATGTGGTTCCACAGCCAAGAAATTCACAAAGTAATGACATGTTCCTTCTCCCCTACCGCCAAGATATTACTTTGTTCCATAGTTTTGCATTAGAATCCACATTTATCAGAATCAGACATACAAATGTTTTGCTTTCTGTTTCAGTGCTTTTCTGGGATCAGAGTACAGCTGTCTCTTCTGCTTGGGGGAAGTGCAGCTCCTTACTGGTAGCATAATCTAGATAGCTTGGGGAAGAAACAGAGCGAGACAAAAAAGATGGACAACCTTTTGCTAATATTTGATCTTTCCACTGTTGGTGCTGAAGCTCTCCACTAAATCTTCCCTATCACCAGCTTCCCCATGTCATTCCTTAATGACTGCAAACATCAGAAGCAAGATCAGAGGTAAGATCTTTCTTCTTTTGGCTGGCATCAAAGCAACATACAAAATCTAATAATCAAGAAACTTAACATGAGCCTGTTCACAACTCAGCTGGATGTTTATAAATCAAGATGAAAAACAGGCAGATGAGAGAGCTGCTGAGTTTGTAATAATCATGCAAAAATGCATGACACTTGGCAGCCGTAAGAAAACCGGAGTGCTATTTGCAACCAGGAGGTTTTGCAAACTCAAAGCATACTCAAGGCTATACGGTATTCAGAAGCTGGAAAAAAAAGTCACAGAACTGAGCTAAAAGCCTTCCTTGTTACACACAGGAGGCTTGGAGACTGGGTGATTTGACAACACAGTAACAGAAATGCCAGAATACAATTTTGAGTGGGTCACACCAGGGAAAGAATGTCTGAAGTGATCATTATCTAAATAATCAGACTTGCTTTGTATCACCATTTTCCCATTTAAATTGAACTGTGTTTTCTGCAGCACTTTTATTAGAACAAGAAAAATGTTATTGAAAATTGCAAATACTAATATGGCCATATGATGAAGAAGTATTTGCCCTAAGTTTAATTCCATTGTGCTACAATATGTATATCTTAACCAGTAAAAATTTCCCTTGGCATGCCAGTTTTCTTTTAAACACTATTTCCATAGATAAAAAACTTTTACTTTAGGACACTGAACTTTACACACTACAAAGCACAATAAAGACATCTGATCTGTAACTAATGAGCTAATTCAAGTATCCGAAGCAATTTATGTGCATTAACATATATGTTCACACCATCTAACTGACATGGGTTTACAGCTTTCATAGAGCTCCAAAAACTTGATTGAGCACCAATATCTGATTGCTTCCTGCATCTCATCTTCACCATGACCATGGCTGAAATGCACTGCTGATCTAAGACCTGTTTTTTTTTTTTATTTAAAAGTGAAGGAACTGAAAAACTCTAAGTACTTTGTACAATAGCAAGGTTATGAATAAAACAGGACTCTGAAAGCTGCAAGTTAAAACCTCACATAAAGCTGCCAACAGCTTTTCCTCTCAAAATTGGTGTGACATATTAGTAAGGGAAAATGACAGATGAGTTTAAAACTTACTGAGTTTAAAACATCTTTGAAGCTATTAGGTTTTTGTCAAGCATTAAGATTACAGTGTTAATCAGAACTCCCAACTTTATTTACAAGATAAATATTACTAATTCATAAAGTTACTGTCAAACCATAGCAAATGTTAGAAACTATCAGCCTTAACTAGAGAGCTATTTTCCTTAATATTCAAGACATTTGGGGGTGGGTGTGTGTGTGCACAAGCGTTTATATAGCTTTACCAATGGAAACAAAAGAAAGTTGTTTGAATCTTCTTTTAACAAATATTTTATTTTAGAAACAAAACATTCTAAAAATAAGACCAATTAATTTGTCATATAACGACTGTAATTATAAAAACAATACAAATGCTGTATTGTAAAAAAAGGACTTTAAAGCTATATTTGCATCTTTTCTCACAAGTAATTCTAGTGAAATCCCATTCAAGTATTTCAGACCAGTAATAAAGAACAAAATGCAGGGTTTGAAATATCCTTTTTTAAAAAGGTCAAACATTAGGAAAAACTTACAACCATGTGTTTTTCTTACTGTTTCCTAGGCAAGCTTACAGAACTAGCCACAAAGAAAGCCATTAAATTCATAAAATTAAGGCATATAGACTCATAATTTGGGACAAAAGCAGTGTTTTCCTTTATGGTGAACACTTTGTAATACGGATCTGACTATACCACGGCCAGCTGCTCCTGTGTTTAGCAGTCCTCCGGTAGCCTCGCACAATTCCTTGAACTTGCAAGTTACACTTTTTCCATCTACTCATTTTTATACCAGATACTATCTTCTTGCTCCTATTTTCAGTGTAGGCTTTTTTTAGCCCTTCCCTTCAACCTCCTTTATTCCTGAGTAGTTCAGCCTAATTTTAGCAACCATACCAAGACAAATTACAAGTTGTCCACGATTCCCCACACTGGCATTTGCAAGAGCTCTCCATGGTTCTGAGCAACCTCCTGCGGGACTCACCCACCCTGGGAACTCTTTTGCTGAAGTGTCTGCCCAAGGCCCAGCCACAGATAACATATTCAACTGCCACTACGGCTAATTGTTTCAGCAAAGTGAATATCGGGACACAACAATCTGGAAAGGCAAAGGGGAGTCTGGATGGCATTAGAGTCCAGCTCCACAGGAAGGGAAGATGACAAAGGATCTTTGTGTCTACTCCTGAAGTTATTCACAAAATCAAAAAGCAACATGAATCAAAGCAATAAAGCCAGTCTAGTACCCCCCTGTGAAAATTACAAATTTACAATTAAAACAAATGGCAGCAGAAGCTAGGAGGAGGGCAGGGGCTTTCCCTTAATGTCCCTAACATTATAGACATGATTAGCCACTCTGAGATACTGAGGTACTCAGAAGTGAAGTTCTGTTTTTTTTTGATTTGGTTTTGCTAAAATCCAAATATTTTAGACAAAGGAATACACTGAACAGACTTTTAAAGACCTTAAGCAACTCCATCTCTGGGATTATAGGTCAAGAGGCATTGAGAAGAAAGAAAATTTTGAGACAGAAATGGTCCCATAAATCTGATAGTAGAGGATACCAACATCATTCTTAGAGTGGATTGACTTTTTGATGATAGGGATTCTAAAGGACAGGGGAAGGCAGGTTCTATCAGCAAGGCATTAAAATATCACCCAGATAAGAAAACAAACTGTTTAATGCTAGTGAAGGCCCTATGGTGACATGACTTCTGATTGCAAAGACAGAGGATTTTATAACAAAACTAGACAGTCTTTTAGAAAATGTTGGGAAGCAGCTGGTGACTTCAAATTCACACCCTCTCCCAGAAACAACACAGGAAGCAGAAGAAAAGTTGTCTTTGGAGCACAACTTAAGCTGCTTTATAAAAGATTATAATAACCCAAATTTTGCTCCCTGTGACACATATAAACCAAGCAGAGAGGTGGTGATGAAGCTTAATTGGAAGATACTAAACAGGCAGGCTACAGAATTTTTGAGAAGCAAATTCTTACATGCATAAAAGCTATAGGAAAACTTTTTAAAAGCACAATATAACTGGGCTTGTTTAGGTTGGAGAAGAGAAGGCTCTGGGGAGACCTCATGGCAGTCTTTCAGTGCTGAAGGGAGCCTATAAACAGGAGGGGGAGTGACTGCATGTGTTAATAGTGACAGGACAAGGGGGAATGGTTTTAAACTAAGAGAGGGGAGATTTAGGTTGGATATTAGGAGGAAATTTTTCACTCAGAGGGTGGTTAGACACTGGAACAGGTTGCCCAGGTAAGCTGTGGATGCCCCATCCCTGAAGGCATTCAAGACCAGGCTGGATGGGGCCCTGGGCAGTCTGCTCTAGTGGTTGGCAACCCTGCCAACAACAGGGGGGTTGAAACTAGATGATCTTTAAGGTTCTTTTCAACCCAGGCCGTTCTATGATTAAAAGACTTGACAGAGATGCTGTAGGGCCGAATGATGTTTAAGTTGTAACAGCACAATTTAAATTCAGGGACACAGCAGGGAAGCTAAACGAAGCATGTGCATCAGCAATTACTAGGAAGGAACTTAAACTGATCCCTACATTAAAATCTTTCTTCACAAGGGACAAGACAGAAGAATTCTTGCAGCTTGAAATGTCAGTAAAATGACTAACAAGAAATCATAAGGACCAAACTGTGCAAACTGTGTCCACATACCTATTCTAGTGGAACTCAAGTAAGTTACACAAAACCATTAAGAGTTTCAAAGTCTCTCATCACTTAAGGTTCTATAAGAAGGGAATAGAATTTGACCATCAGTTTTTCAAAAAGGCTCTAAGGAGGACCTGAGAAACAACAGATCAGTAAATATGACTTCTGTAATGGGTGAGTAAGAGGAAACTACAATACACATCAGAAACAGTAGGCACATGGATAAACACAATACATTGGGAAATAATCACCATTGTTTTTGTGAGGGAAGTCATGCCTCAGAAGGCGACAAAGTTTTATGAACAATTAAATCAGCATTAAATTAATGGAGACCTGGTTGATGTCATGTATTTGGATTTTCAGAAAGCACTCTTAAATTGTGAAATTCAGTGTAATTAAAATTTTGAGTTTAAAAAATTGGATAGATATTGGATATTTAAAAAATAGATTTAAATATTCTTGCTAGAAAAAGCCATCCATGGATATTATACCAAATCTGTCTTAGAATGACCCAGGTTCTGGAAGCTCAGAAAGTAATCTAGAAGTATCACAGCTGCTTGTTTCCACATCTTCCACAGATAACTGCTACTGACGTTTGAGAAGGACAAGAAAGCTTTTCAGACAAATGCTCAAATTAATTTTACCACTGACTGTTTCTGCCTTGGTTCATAGCCATGGTCATTGCTGAAAATCCATTCGGGTAGGCGAACAACAAAAGTGAAGGAAATTGCAACAAAACACAGCAAATCAACACTGACAGAGAATTCAGAACATTCTGACAGAACTTTGATACAGTTCTTATAGTCTCCAAGATACTAAATACAATGATCATGAACTTCTGAAGCACCAAAGTTAGGGAGGCTATTTTTGGTGTAACGATTTCGAAAGTAATTAAACGGGAGCTGGCTGGAATGATATATAGCGCATACATATGCATTTGGAAGCGGGAAGTGGAGTTCTGTAGACACACAACAAACCCACACTGCTGGAGAACTTAAGGCCATCTTTTGCAAAACTAAGTCTTACTGTGTCAATGCTTACAAAGATTAGAAATTAGCAGAGAAAATAAATTTCCTTTTCAAGATCACTTTCTTTCACACTCTTGTTTGTCTGACAAGCAGCAGCAAACCATAGACAGAAAGAAGCCACAATGTGTGACTAGTCATGTGAAACCAGGGAAAGACGAGGGGAAGCCGGTGCATTTCTGCAGAAGTTTCGTACAAAAGTTGTTTGCATGGTAAAATAAAACATGAAACATAACTTTTAACCTGTTGTTTATAAAATGGCTTATTTCTAAGTATTGGGCCTTAAAGGAAATAAACTATTACAAGGCCCATTTTGTCTGATAACTTAGCTCCAATCAGTGAGCTAGCTATTCCTTATAACAAATTGATTGAAAAATCCCAATAATTATTTTTGTAAATGCAGTAACAACTATGTTCTCCTACAAAATAACAGGGCATAATTAGGGCAACCACAGTTAAGGGATCTGAAAAGCAGACTACTCAGAAAATAAGATCAACGAAAATTTGTAATTGTTCCCAACCAGTACAGTTTCCCAAAAAATTACATTTTAATTATGTATTATAGCCAGACTGTACTTTTCAAAACAGCGTAATAAATAAAACTGTGCTCACAGGGTCTCATGCGCTGCTGCTGGTATAATTCAGCTCTTCTGACTTCAAAGGACTTATTGTTCCCTGCTTTGCACCCCTAACTGATCCTGCAACTGGCATTCACAGAAGCATCCATACATACCCAAAGTGTCAGCTGCAATCAGTAGACAAGAATTCCCACAAACAAACAAAACAGAACCCGACTACCTAAGTGATTTCACACATTTTCGTTTTCCAAAACTAGTCCAAGTTATTTCTTATCTTTTCAGAATGATACTCAGTCATCAATTTGGAGAACTATAATTTTTCCTTTACGTGGATTTGTGCAAGTGATGTCAAATAAACTACTTACTGAAGTCACTTATTGGGGGGGATAAAAACACAGAACACCAACACCACATTCTCTGTGCAATAGTGCCTGGCCTATTTTCCAATCATGTTACATAGAGCAAAAGATTGAGATTGCCAAAACATTAAAACCCAGAGGCTTCATTTAAAATGTAAGTAATCATAAAGCATTACCTTTCAAGTCTGTCAGGGGTAAAAAGTTAATTAAGATACTAAAAATTAAGGTTTTAACTTGCTTTCAAAGTTCATGGAACTTTATGCTTTAGATTATAAAAATTCTTAATGTCTGCTACTTAAATATTCCAGAAGTGCAGAAATTAGACAAATACCACTGATGAAGCAGTAACTGATCTTCTCCCCACCCTCCATCCATTGCCACAGTTTTAACACAATACTACCAACACAAGCACTGGAATTCTTTCTAAAGAAAGGATTCCTTATGCTCAGTTGAACTTCTCAGATATACCAGTTCTCCAACAGCTTTTGCCTTCCGCAGATACGTATGCTTTTATAAAGGTTGACTCAAACAGCCACCAAAATTCTGACTGAATTGTATTTTACAGTCTCCTTGTTCTCAACCTGCATAACTTGCAAACAACAACTTGTAAAAACATAAGAATCAAAATATTTCAGCATATAATTATAGTATCTCAGATGCAATTCTAACTCTGCCTCTTCTGCTCGTAGTTTATTCAAACTTGAATAAACTTGGAGCACATATATCTCCTGTTTTCAAATTTTTCATAAAGACATCAACTTGAGAAGAAATAGAATATTAATTTGAACATATTTGTAGATTGGATCCACTTTTTGAGATGCTGAGAAATAAGTATTTTACCTGAGGATGAAAATGCTATGATAAAATTAGTTCCTCTAAAAAACAGCTTTATGTTTCCTTGAGCCACCTTTTCAGGTGTCGACTAATACCACATAAATTACTTCAAGACTGTTAGTAGCTGCCACTGCATTTATCTGGAGTAGAATTTTAGCTTTTCCCTTTATGTAGTTAAATATCTTGTATGGCAAAAGGAATACTGACACTGAATTTCTTTCAGAAAATGTGTCAAAATTTTGTGATAACATTTCTTCTTTTTAAATTCAGAACAAAATTTAAAAGTGATAAATTTCTTCATTAAACTAGTAACACCTAGGCTAAAGGAAAAGGCTGTGCTTTTCAATTTTTACCTAGTGTGGTACTAATAATCACCTCTGTCATTGCATCTTACCTATCACTGCAACAGTATCTGTTCAACGCAAGTGAATGTTACATCTTTTGCTACGGTCAGCGTAATGCTTTAGGAGTTTAAAACAGCTACAGGACTGGTGGGCAAGATATTCTACTTCACACCATGATCACCAGTCTTCAGAAGAGACGACGGACAACAGTGTCCACATACTAGGAGGTTAAAACTTATGTAAGCTTTCTTAAAAAAAAAAAAAAAAAGCTACTTGAATATGACAGCCAGATGAATTTTGTTATGTATTTACTAAATACATTTCAAATCAGTATTAAAGACAGCACCAGAGGAAGAGAAAGTGAAGAGAAATGTTACTAGGCATGTACGAAAAAAATCATGCAACATGATGACATTGGACCACTGTAGTAGCCCAGGGTATTTTTATTAGTTAATGATTTTCGAAAACTTATTTTCAAATACCAGGTATTTGGCAGAGTATTTTTATTTTCCTTTGGAGAAAAGGAAGTGATGGGCATATAATTTATTATTGCAAACTGCCATTGGTTATTTCACAGAAACACATATATAAAACATTACAAAAAAGTTCTTTAATTGACATATATGAAAAACAGTACTTCATACTTTTATACAGAACCATTTATAAATGGTCTAAATATTAAGAGATTTCATAAGATTTGCATAGGTGGCTCCAGAAAGAAACAAAATATTTCAGATACAGTTCTCATTAACCCAAAAAAACTTGCGCCTGGGGATCTTCATCTATTCATTTGTTTTTATCATACACAGGAAGTTAAACTCTTAAAAACACACATGCGATGGAAAACCCATTTTAAATAGACCAGTATACTTTGCTTTATATAGCAATGATGGTGGATGGAAGTCTAAAAATAGTATTCGGTGATCAAAAATTCTACTCCAGTATTTTATTAAAAAATACTGTCCTGATTTGCTTTTAATGGAACTGTTACGATTTTCCAAACTGCAAAGGGGATTCCTGATGCTTGCAAAAATAACAGTGTACTGACAACCAGATCTACAAACAACAAGAATGTTTTCATTTTTTTCAGATTACTAAACAATAAGTTGTTAAAGAATATTGGTTATGCATAAGTATAAAGCCACTTATGCATTGTCAAAAGCCAGTACAGACTTTAAAAAGTATTATTAGAATCACAGAATCACACAGAATCAC
>NW_010137803.1:0-9357 GCF_000699245.1 Pterocles gutturalis
AACCTTAATGATTCTATGATTCTAAGTAACCACGAGAACAAATAGCACTCTCTGCTGTCATCAGCCACAGACCTAGCTCTTTCCCAAAGACTGTACAACACACCGAGTTTCAGGTATCCACCTCAGGCCAAGAGGAGAGATTTTTTCCAATGTCCCATAAAATATAGGTTATTAGAAACTGCTCTCAAAGACCTTACGCACTATAAATTCCCAATTACCCTGCCTACTGTTGATGATGCTCTCAGCAATTCCAACCTTTAGCACTACAGGACTTGCAGGTAGATATTATTTCTTTGCATATCATGCTGCTTACAGCATTCCTGGCCCATAGATACTTCAGACTAGTATAGGGAAGTGGAAATACAGAACCCATAGAGAGACTTTTCTTTCCCAATATATGTACAGTTTAGGAACCAGAAAGTTGCCCAGTTTTTGTTAAACAATTGTGTGGTTTTGTACCTAGATAAAGACATGTCTGTGCTAACTCTTCCTGATTTTTTTTCAGTTCTCTGTTATGCACAAAGGAGTGGACTCCATCTAACTGTAATAGCCATTTTTGTTAGCCATGGCTGACTTTCATATGTCATAGCTTGCAAGGAAGCAAATAGAAAGTTTAATTAAAACAGAGCTCGGTCAGGTTGAACCTGCAACCTTTGAAATAAGAAGTAGGTTGTTATCCACTTGGCTACCTGGTCTCCATGGGAGTGTATATATATGGGAGTTTACTAGGTGCACTTTTGTTCCCTGGGAACAATAAAAATCTGAAGAGAATGCAACATTAAAAATAATTTTAAAAATCAAATGTAAATAGTATTCAGTTCAAACAAAACCTGTTCTCCAATTCATACAAAGATCTAAGTGCATACAAAACTTAACGAAGGTTAGATTTGAAGTAATAGTCTGTTATTTTGGTTGAACCAAAGATATTTGAATAGTTTTAAGGGCCAAATACTAACACTATTCAGTACAGCATCTACCATTTTCAGTGGGATCAGGGTTTGGCTCCTGATGCCCCACTTTGGCATTCTAATGAATTTATTGTTTGACTGCTTTGAAAAGTCACTTGGCAGAGAGCTACTGCAAATATAATGTTTGGGTAATGTAGGGGCATTTTTTTCCCTCTGTGCTGTACTGGCTGTACTTTCAGCCATTGTGGAATAGAAATATTAATCAGCAAAAGAAATATATTAAAAATTATGGAGGGAAGTTAATTAAAAGTCATCTGTAAATGCTGGCTGCACACAAAACTGACCCCTTACTTCATAACTTTATATGTAAACAAAATGTAATAAAAAGTGAAGCTAATCTATTGTTTTATTTTATCATAGAAAATATCTAAAAATGAGTTACATATTTCTTTAATACTTAATTCACAAACATATACTGAAGGATGGTACCAATAAAGTGACTTTGGTATACGGGAGTGATTTGGTCTGTGCAAACCCATCAAGGGACTAATATTTAAGAGTTTGATATTAAAGTTCACATCTGAATACGAATTATCTGACAATATTTAGGGCCAAGCAAAGGGTATACGTCCATGTATATCACGACTTGTTTATGTGAGTTCTGTAAGACCAGCACATTATTCTTCTGTGAGTGGTTTTGTTGCAGGGGTTTTTTTTCCCTATGCAGATAATGTGCTGTTTCACTTTCCTAAATTTTCTCTTGGAGATATAAGGATTTATGCTCCTGACAAATTGACAAACTGTGTTTTGATAGATGCCTCTATTCTGTGTGGGTCATTTACCCACATCCCTTTTGTATGTACATCTTCAGCATGTGTGTCTGGGAATCTGAACTACTTATCTCAACAGTTTTTTCTCTGGATGTGAGGATCCTGGCTGTGAAAGGCTTGCTTTTGGCTGGGGGCCAACCCAAGCACACCTGCTCACCCAATATCCCCTAGCCGAGGATAGAGGAGAGAATTAAAGGGGTAAAGAGAAAAAAGGACTCGTGGGTTGAGATAAGAAAAAATTAATAAGTAAACTACAATAATATTGAAAATAATACTATATACAAATCTACAAATGAGTGATACACAGTGATACTGCCCCCCCACCCAATGACCAAGACTCAGCCCGTTACCAGCCAATGATCCTGGAGCAGGGAGAGTCCCGAAACCGCACTCACAGAACAGAGATAACAGTCTGAGCGTCCCAGACCAAGAGCTGACCAGGGGTTGGGGGGAGGGGGGGGTGGTAAAGGCCTTAGGAGAGTGACCACCTGGAGCAAGATGACCCAGAGCAAAAGAGATCCGGAACCAAAAGGGGCCGATCTTCCGGAGGGTCCTCACCTATATACTGGGCATGACATGTATGTTATGAAATAGATTATTGACCACTTTGGGTCTCAGTTCCAAACCTAAAATCAAATCCTGGGCTAGTAACTGGGTCTGTGCTCCCTCCCAGCTTCTCTGGTCTGCAGACAGCCAGAGAGGCTGAAAGACCTTGGCAGCCGTGTAAACATCACTTTTTATTAGCTTTCTTCTGAGCACAAAACCAAAACACAGCCTCTTGCTAGTTATTATGAAGAAAGTTAACTCTGTTTCAGCTTAACCCAAGACACCGGCACAGGTAACTAAAGTCACCCAGTGGTTCAAGGTGAATTTACACTAAAAAAAAAATACCATGGGCTTTCTTAATATCCAGCTTTTGAATGGTTATCTGTGGTGTCCCTCCCAAATATTAAAAAAAAAAAGAAGTTTCTGACCAAATGAATTCTGCCTCAGAAAAATTAAAGTGCTATGGATGGCCACAGCAAAGCCATGCCCTCTGGTCAGTAGAATACCAGATACTCCATCAAGTATTATCTTGTCTACATGGTATTCATGAAACTCCCTATTTAGCTGAGATCAATCACAACCACGACGAGAGAGACGTGTTAAAGTTCAGTGTATGCTGGTAACTACCTATGTCAAGCAGCCCCTCTGACATTGCATTGCATAGCCACATGTTTAACCAGAGGATTTGACCTCCACAGCAGAATCACCTACAGCAGCAATATGTGAACAATAAAACTGTTCACTTTACGCAAACTGGGGGCCAATGAGTAATACACACTACCTGCCTCACTCTGCTAACTCCTTGAAGGAGAGAGTGATAGGATGCTACCATTGCTATGCAAGTTTGTTCCAGCTGTTCTAGGAGAACATCTGTCCTAAGTCATCCATGTTTGCTGACTGACTGACTGAGCAAGCTTAATGAAATGCTTTGTGTGTAAGATAGCACTTTGCAATGGTACGTAGAAAAAAGGAAGAGAGACTCAGTGGAAGAGCCAAACAAAGCCAAAATAGTTGCTGTACTTCGCAGTTCATCATGGATAGCTGCTGGTGCTTCTCATTTACATATACCATGAAGAAATCAGGCCTTGAAACGTAAGGAAAAGAGACACAGAACAGGCCCATGTCTCTGCAACAGCTCCATTGCAGCAGCTGGCCTATTTTCACTATTCTTTTCTAACAGGTGGGTTTAATCTGCCCCAGCATTCTCCCCTCAGTCATTTGAAATCTAGCTAACTTGTCAGGAAGCTGATGAAATAAGTTTCAGACAGGCTGACAATGCCACCACCTGCAGCTGGAACAGTGGTCTTATTTTAATTTATGCTTTGGTAATAGCAGCATTGTCGCTGGCAGCACTAGGACAGTTAGCAGCAGAATTCCTGCTCTCTCTGTAACTCTTCTGCAGAGCACTCAGTGGTAGTGGGTGGCAGAGCATAGACATTTTGTGTTTTAAGTATATGGACAAGTAAGTACATTCCTGACACACAGCATTGTCAACATTATAGTTCAAATGAGGGGCTTAAATTGCAGAAGAGATTTGTTTTAACACTTCTTGAATGACAACACTCAGAAAATAAAGACTTAAAGTTATATATTCAATCTTTGCTGTCTATAAGTAGGAGTATACTGCAGAAAAGTAGTGCGTTGCTCTTGGAAGTAAATATTCCACAGCCCCAGGACTGCAAAAGCAGGCCTGTCAGCAGTTAGACCATTTATGGTTACTCTCTCTACTTTCTGCTATTAGTCTTCTGTGCCTCCATCTCTCACTAGAATGGTCTGGGAGAATTTGTGGGAGCTTACAGCTTTTAGATAAGGAAACACATGTCAAGTGAGAAAAATGCTGTGACTTGACTCCAGAAGGACTGTACTTCTACAACTAAATCTTAGCATATGAAACACCTGTGAACATATACCTTTTAAGGAAGGAGGGGGGGAGGGAGGAGGCAAGAAAGAAAAAGCACATGATCTTAGGCAGAAGGAGTTAGAATTAGAGGGGGACTTGCTATAAGGTGCTATGTTGAGCTTTTCACGGAATGTTTGTGCAATGGGCAAGCATGGTACTGCAGATTCCCAGTACCTTTGGGCAGAAATAAGAGAGAAAGCACCTTGGTAAGCATGCACCTTAATGATGTTTACAAAGAACCTCTATACATTTGTGCAAGGTTGTCCCATAGGTTTTCATACAGTCAAAATGACTAAAAAAAACACCATGGCAAAAAAAAAGAAACAGCATGCAGAAGCCTCCTGATGAGTTGTAATCCTGAGGTAAATTAGACATATTTATGTAGGAAGTCAGTCATTTCGGTAGCAGAGAGAAGCTAAATATCTGGCTAGTCAAGCATAACAATTGTACCCTGAACACTTGACAATAGATGGAATTCACAATTTGATAAAACTGTTTACTCTAATTTACTCAGTAGGAATAGCCAATGGTTAAGTGAGGCTATATCTCACAAGAGCATAATCTGTGTAAATGTATGTAGCACCCCATGAATACTAAACAAATTCTCTATGATCGGAAGTATTTCCAATGAATCTGCAATGATGGAGCCTTTAAATTAAATTGTCTCTCTTGATTTTTCAGTGTAATCAAGATCATCAGCCAATTCCTCTTTTTCCCCTTATTTAAGGCATCAAAACCACAAGCACGTCAACATATGAAAGCAAATTTGAGCAGCTCAGCCCAAGAAAAAAACAGAGGGAAAAAAAAGGAGTCATTCTTCACGTCATGAAGCACCAAATTCTTTATTGTAGAAAGCACAGTGGCAAAAGGACAGGGATTACAAAATATGGAAAAAAAAAAAAAAAACCCTGCTAGAGAAACTGCAAGAGCTCAATTTCTTAATCTCTATGCTACAAAGGTACTGTAATGCCTAAGAGGCATAAGATACCGCCTGACATTTGGATCAGTCAGAAGGATTTCTGAAAGAGAATTGTTATGAAACTTAAGCCAGTTTCTTCCTAATGAGACAAGCTCCCAAACCATATGGTGACAGGAAAACCACATTTTTTTCCTCCTGTCCCTCAAAATCTTACCAGGAGCACCTCAGTGGTGCCATCAGTAGGCAGTCTTCATCTGCACTGGTTAGAGAAGTGTTTCCCTAGGGTGACGGCAAAGTGGTTTTTTTCTTTGGGTGAACTACCTGCCAGGACATCAGGTATCCAGGTCAGACACAACTTCTTCCCTTTCTTCAGCATTACTATTGAGTCATCAGAAAAACAGCAAATGAACTACTGACCTAGTATTGTAGGAAACCTTGGCTTCCTTCATCTGTTAGGGACAGTCTCTTAGTGACATCATCTTGCAAACAGTGCACCTCTCCATCTTCATTATGTGCTCTTAACAGGGCTCAAAATCTATATAGTCACCAAAAGACAAAGACTACAGGTTCTGCATGTCTAACAGTTCTGAGTTTATACCCTAATTTCTGTGTTGCTCCCAGCAGAACAGTCACTATCAACATTTTTACTTTTATCTGAAGCAGAGAATACATATATGAACACCTCAAGCTTTAGTGTCATGTCTTTTTTAACATACATCCATCTGGAATGTAGGTTTTTAAGCTAAAAGTTATTCTGTATTGTTGAATTCTGTATTCTGAATTGTTGAGAAAGACCCTTTACTAGCAGTAAATGGCAGCATTTATCATTTTAATTGTTTCAGTAAATCTATATCATTTCAATAGTTACCCCAGTGAATACCTTCTCAGCTTCTTTATCTCTCTGTAGAAATTGAGTCCTGTATAAAAAGTGTGATTTTATGAATAGTTTTAAATACGGCATCTCACTTCAGTATATGTGAATTAGAATTAACTAGAATTTGAATTAGATTAGAATCAGAGAAACATGATGCTGTTGTTGATGAGAAGTGGTCTTGGTAAAACGGTCACAAATAAATTGCATCACTGCTATTTATCCAATAGGTCAAAGAACATGCACTTAGCTGTGTCAGCATTTGAAACAGCTTTGTGAGCAGTCTTCCTGACTCAGATTTTTCGACTATGAAGAGACATAAATTATACTTAACTTTTTTTTGTTTTGAGTAAATGTGCTTTGATTTCTCACAAACGTTCTTCAGTGTGCATGCAAGGCACACAAAACTATAAACATGGTTGCATTAGATTTATTTGAAAACGAGAAAGAATCTTTAAAGAATCTTTTATTTTGCAATATTCATTTAGGTCTCTTACAGACATGGAACTATCTTCCTTTTTTCAACCTATCTATTTTCCTGTTCAATACAGGTACACAGAAGGACACCATTTATCTTGTCATATCAGACCTGAGTGTACGTCTCCATCTAACAGTGTATGTCTCCTGTTGGTGGTGATCAGCGTTGGATGCTCCACAGAAAGTTTTAGGCCAAAGCTGAATAAACTGTCCCTAGATCTCTGCTAATAGATACTGACTAAAATCTTGAAGACCAAAGATAATATCCCTATCAAAATTTTGTCACCACTTTGAAGTTCAGTGACTGATTCTGGTGTTGAAATAATTCATTACTTCTTCAAAGCAATGGAATACAAAATCTTGAAAAACTGTCCATATTTCATGATACAGGGAGATGTCAAGTTAATTGTACAAACAAAAGGTTTCTAATGTGCTTGCCTTATCACGGTAACCAACACCTGCTCTCTCCTAAGTTCACTGACCAGCCCTCAAAGAATCATGCTTGTGTATCTTTGATTTGTTTTACTCTGTTGCATCTCCATAGCAGAATTAATAAGACAAAAAGTATTGTGTGCATTGTGTGACCATTCTCTTTCACTGTAGAGTAACTGCAGTAAACAAGCATTTACTGGAAGTAGGTAATACAACAGCAGGGCAGAAATATGTCCCTGCAAATATAAGTGGTTTAATGAAATTAATTTTCACTTTCCATTGCTTTGTGAAACACTGTTTCAACACAGTTAGATTTCTGCTTATCAGCATTCCACTGATGTGGGTATATCTTCATTTTTACATGCTTTCTCAGTTTGGGCAGATGTATGTTTTTGGCAACACTACATTCATCTGTTAAAGTCCTTAAACATGTGGCAGCATAACATTATTTAGGCTGCCTGTGCCTAACTCTATACATAAGCCTCAATTTATACTGCTGGCAGAGAAAATCTCCGTTTGATCATCTAAGGAAATCACAGCAAATCTTAACAGACTTAGCAGTTTCTATCAGTACTTATTAAAGGTCTTGTCCAATACCCACACAAATCAATAAAAATTCTTCCTTCTTTGGATATCAATAAGCATTTGGGTTAGTCCACAATACAGCTGTTCATTTTTTCTCAAAATTGTTCATTAATATATCACCGAGAATTGTAAGCACTTAGCGACGTTTGCAGTACTACACTATTAATATATACAGCAGTGCCATGGTATACTTGACATGGCTCAAACATAACAGAGGATATAGAGCATGTATAATATTCAATATTATATTGTTCAATAATATTATATTAATATATTCATATTAATTTAAAAAAAGGCAGCATCAACCTTACGCAAGGTTCTTTAGCATTTACCATCCAGAGACATTCGAACTGTCTTATTGACATGATCATTTGTTGCAGATTCAAAGAAGCTCATCTTTAAAAGAGGTATATGTACAATTCAGTCACAACAAGAAAAGTATTTGGGAAGTTTTACTTGGCAGAAGATGGAAAAGAGTACTAAGTTTGAGGAGTGGCAACTACTGAGCACCTTTAAAATGGCAAGCATCTAATGCCTGTTCAGATCGTGATGGTACAAAACTGTAGTATGAAGAAAAATATGAAAAATTAACTGAAAGACAATTACATCACCTCTTTAGTAGAAAAATTTGTGTTTGATACTTCCGTTGGCTTTGCCTTCATGAAAAGATCTGCCACTAAAATATAAGAACCTTCCACAGGCACTACTTTCAGTCTAGAAGTAGCATTTTTTTAAATCAAAAATTCAGTTAACGCTTAAGGAAGAAATCTTTGAAAAAATTAGATCAGTTGTAAAAACCTCTCAAAGCAATTGAAGTGTTTTCAGAATGTGGTTAGTGAACCCATGACAGCCTGAGTATTTTGAAGTGACCCAGAAAAGCTAGACAGTAAGGCAAACATTCCCACATGAGGTGTCCCATAATCGGAGAAAAGGTCCCCTGAGTCTTGCCTTGCTCCTGTCTTTCTGAAATGCCATAAGAACTCACCCATTTTTAAAGAAATGCTACAAATGCCAACCATTTATGGACCCACAACGACCTCCCAAAAGCTCTCGTTTGGTGTTTTCTGAATATTTCTGGAGGCAAAGTACTTGTGTATTGGAGTTCTTATTACTATTACATTTTTTTTTCCTTGACTGTCATGTCATCTTGAAATTTAACGAGAAATTAACCATGAGACCTCTGATATTTTAATCTGATTCAATAACCACAATTTCAGAAGACAAGGAAAGAAAATACCTATTGCAAAACTGAAGCATTCACCAGGAAGCTTCTTGGTTTGTTAAATAAGAGAAAATATCTTTGACATACTTAGAACTTGTGACAATTTGTTAGCTGAAAGCAAGTTGACACTTGAATATATAAAAAGCAAAATAAAAGAACGTTGTTACAGCCTGATGTCAGTTTCTGTAGTGCTTCCCTGAAATGACTAAGAACAATGACTGGATGAAAAATCTATTTACAGAAAATGACAGCTATCTTGCTAGTGTATCAGCTAAGATAGCACCATGGTTGATTAGCCAGTGATAGCAGACTGGTGCTTGAACTGAAATCAGAACTTCTTGTCCAGTTCAGCTAAAAACAAAAAAGGAGTAGTGTGACATAACAGCTACTATGAGGATCATCTTGAAGATTCTTCTCATGGTCACATCCTTACGTAAATGTTTGTGTTTGGCCTCAGCAATAACGAAGATGAATTCTAAAGAAAAACTAGAGGACGAGCATTGCTACTACAACAGTGAAATGGCCATCATTTGCATACTTTGGACCATAAACTCATCCCAGCTGAGTAAAACTCAATGAACAAAATTGTGATTACACATAATGTTGCCTTGAGTTATTTTGTGCTGAGTGCTTTTTAACTGTTTTTCATAGAATCATAGAATCATAG
>NW_010137804.1:0-2243 GCF_000699245.1 Pterocles gutturalis
TCTATGATTCTATGATTCTATGAAAGGCTTGGGCTAAACCTTTCTTCTATTAGGCAAGCGCTTAGGTACCAGATGTTGAGATACTTCCCACATAGCACCCACAAGGCAGAGATGAGTCTTTAGGTGCCTTTTTCCTTCCAGAACATGATGCAGCTCCTAACCTAGGGCTACATATCTAATGCACGTCATCCATCTGGAATTGAGTTTGTCAGGCAGTGCAGCATTTTGGCAGCAACCTGATATGGGTTTTCTTGAGCACTGTCAGCAGTCAGGCACTCTGCAGATCTGGTATATTCCGCTCCTTTGCATGGAGCTGCTTCCTCCTGTTTGAAATAGTCTTACAAAGCCAGTGTGCTCCAGAGATGGAGGGTGCTGTGGGCACATCCGTGCATTTTACTTGGCTGAAGTCATTTGTTCTTTTAATTGTTCATTATCCACTTGGGAGCAACTTCAAAGTGCTATTTCTCAGCAAGACACGTTCACCCCTATTGCTCAAATATGCCCAAAGACAGTTTCCTGCAGGACTTTTTTTATTTAAATGTATAGTAATTCAAAGTTGTTTTGTGATTAGACCAGGATCACTAACAGTTGAATCTGTCATGATCTAAAGGGGTTTGAGGGAATATTTTTCCTAAGCCTGGGTGTAGGCATAAGGGGCTCAGCTGCAGAAGGCCTCCAGATGCTTTGCTGTTCCACATTAAAAAAAAAAAAAAAGTATGTTTTAATTGATAAAAGTGCAGACAATTGCTTATGCACTCCTAATCCTAGAGTAATTAAATGGCTGGAGAGAAGAATGATTCATGCCAGCACTGGCTATGCTCGAAGAGTTCCTTTTCTCTATGTTTGAGAATGTCTCTAAGAATGAATTTGCTTTGCTAGATCTTGTAAATAATTTATTATGCTCTTGTTAAAAAGCTGCTTTCTGGGGAGAAAGAAACAAATGGCTGTATTTGGTTGTCATGGTATACCACAGTAACCTAAGGTTGACAAATGAATGGTGTGAGATCTTGCAGAAGAGCTCTTCTGGAAGAAGCAGTCCTAGGCGAGAGGGCTCTGCCTGTGAGTGGAGATGCTGCCTTGTAGTGGTTTTGGTGTTGTGAGCTCCTGCTACATCTCATGGTGTTGGGGGTTACCGTACACCCCAGTATTGGGAATTCTTCAGTTCTGTGTGAATATCAGATTTCATCAAAAAAGCATTTTATTTTTTTTTTCACTCCTCATGACTAAAGAAAAATGGTCACAAATATGACCCTGCAGGCTCAAAAACCCAACAAAAAGAACTCAAGTTGACTTAACATTTATCTCATGATTAATATTGGGGCTGACTCACCAATTTATACTACTTGAAAGGCCAACTTAAATAACCTGTAGCATTTATATACTACCCTTCAGATGCATTGAAACCTTCAGATGTGGATTGAAAAGCCCTTTCAGATGTGAAACTATGTCCCTTGTGGTATACTTGTGATAGATTCATACTGTGAATTTCAGCCAATTCGGTCTCATTTTTCATATCCCTCGAGGCACTTGCGTTCTCTGGTTCTTGTTTCTCTCTTGTGTTTTTAGGACCCATTTCTCTAGTTGTAAGGTGTCCATTTGAGATCTTTGAGTCAGCGTGTCATGCCATCGTGGTTATTCCATCGTCTGATAGCCTCTGTAATTCCCAGAGGGACTTTGTGCGTAATTGGGCTCAAAGTAATTTCCTTTTTTAGATGGGTTAAAAGTATTTTCTTTTTTTAGAGGGAGAGCAACGAGCCGTGCCCTGAAGGGCGCCGGAGGAGAGGCGAGCGCAGCGCTGTGAGAAGGTGGGTTAGTGCATCTCTGGTTGGAAGGAAGATGTGAGCGGTGGTGACGTGAGTAGCTTACGGTTTAGGTTTTTGTTTTATTTTGAAGATACAAAGCAACAAGTGAAGCGTGATGTCAGCATCAGAGGTGGCTCAGGCAAGGTGAGCGATGACTAGCGGGCTGAAGGAGTGGAGGCAAGGTGGGTGAGCAGCAAAGGTAGAGGAGGGTGAAATTGGAATTACTGCGGGCAGGCTGCAGTTTCAGTCGGTGTCTTAGCACATGTCTTTTGTCTTGGTGTTTTTTTGAGGTGCCGCACATGGCTGTGGAGGGCTGAAGCTGCAGGCCGGCGAGGGGTTCGAGAAGGTGAGGTGGTCGCTGAGTGTGTTGGTGACGAATCGCAGAGGATTCTAGGGCAACTATTTTAAGCGCTGACCTTTGGTTTTGCAGGTGCTGTGCAG
>NW_010137805.1:0-6631 GCF_000699245.1 Pterocles gutturalis
TAAGTCCTCTAGACATCAAAGTGCACACTGGTATCCAACTCTATCTTCTCTCTGGTTTATTGAAATATTCCAAAAAAACCTCCTACGTGGTACTAAATACAAACTGTGGGAGCATCTTATTCCTACTTACTTTGGAGCTGACAAATGGAAAAGAACTCATTTCATACTAGTGCACAGAAACTGAATATTTAATTTTGAAACTGTTAGTTACTTCTAGTTTATGAAGTGAAACTGGTCTGGTTCAGATCCTATTTAACCTCTAGTTAGAAAACTCAGAAAAGTACTTTATACATAGGTAAAACTTCATGTCATGGCTTTTAAGTGCACCTTTGTGCAGACTTGGAAGTCAAAATTAACCGTAGGAAGAAGGGAAATTGTGTCATCTTCCATCTAGATTATTTTGCAACTATAAGCCACAACCAAACACTTCCACAGACAAGTGTATTCTAAAAACAATAAGCTCATTTTTAAACTAAAATATTACTGCTTGTATGAAAGTTAAGTTTTGGGGACACAAAACACAGGCAACTGACAAGCAGTTCTACAACAGACTGAGGCTTCATTATTACTTTTAACAGAAATCACATTCATGAACTACTTGCTCACTCTCTAGATTTTACTCGGATCTCTTCTTTTATTTTTTGCAGGATTCTGATCTTCCCATCAGGTAGGACGTACATGAAAGTAATGCACTCCTTAGATATAACCTCCTCAAATAATAGTGATTAAGTTGTGACAGAAAAAGCATTGTCATCTGTTTGAAATGTATCAGATTTATTTCTGGATTTGTTCAGAGGGTTTTTTTTGGTGGTGGTGGTTTGGTTTTGCTTAAATGGTGGCCAATCTAAAAAACCCATGCTGCTTCAGACTAGCATATTTAACCTCTATTGACATCAACATTAAAGCAAGGAAAGTCATCATGCAGGACTTGCACAGGCACCATGACTTACTACCGAGCTCAAACAGCACAATAATATTTTCTCCACATTAGAACACTAAACAATCTAGCCAGGTAACTGTAATAAAACTTGTTTTGCTAAATACCGGCTGCAAATATTATTTGTCCCACAGAAAAAATCACAGAATACAGAAGTAATAGACAGAGACACCTTTAAATTGCAAGTAATTCCAGCAGAACATGTAGGTAAGACCTTTAAGAAAAGAGAACATACACCATCGGATGCACTCTTTTATTTCTCCAAGCATACAACTCCTTCCCCGCTGGCCCCTTTCCCAAGTAGTGGACTACTCTGCATAGGACAACACAGCCTAACATTAATTTTAAAATCTGACTAGCATCCATGCACTACACATAGCACACATAGCAATGTACATTAAAGCAGTATACATATTAGCAGAAAAGCAGAAGAACTGTTTTAAAATACTAAGACTTACCTCCCCCGAACAATATTTTCCTGAAGGAGCTCATGAATTATATTTTCTATATTAGAAACGTTTACTTTATTGACAAGACCATTGATTGACTTCTTCAAGGCTTCCCAACTCATCCTCTGATACGCCAAGCTATTACAAAGGTATTACAAATTATTAATGTGTAAATTTGAGGCAGCACCAAGTGAATTTTTTTATATATATGAAAACGTGAATGTAAGTTGTAATAAGTAAAATAGCTAAGAAAATATTCACTGCATAAATATGAAGACTAGTTCACAATTAATACATTTAACTACTAGGAAATCACTGAAGCAACATGATATACCAAAACGTAATTCTCCACATACATGGTATAACCCAGTATGTTCAGTTTTCTAAGATATTCAAAACAATCCCTGGTTATGTTCTGTATTCCACTTTTCCATTTATACTTTGAAGCAGAAGTAAGTACAGTCATAATCTGATTCTCTTACCTTTCTTCTGATAAAAATATACCTTCAAAAGAATGATCACAGCCCTCAAAAGGTATCCTGTTTTCACCAAAGTTCACTAAAACCTTTTATTGTTTTGCTTTTCAGAAAAAATTCTAATATGTTACTTTCAACTCACCTATTTTTATCAGTGATTTGCTCTTGCATCATCCTGAGCTTGGCAGGCGGAATATATGCACCACCGGTGCGAGTAAGGATTGGATCCACCTCTTCTTTCTTCTTCTTTGAAGTGGTCTCATCATGACCAACTGAGCTCTGGACTGTCGACCTCTCTGGACTCCTACGATCAGGTGACGAATATCTTCTCTGCTTCCTTCGATCAGATTCTCTCTCCTCCCATTTCTCATAATGTCTCTCTCTCCCCCTTTCCACCCTTCTAAAAAAAAAAAACAAACAAATCAAAAGAAAACACCCAAGGTTTCATGAGAACTTTTCACGTTTTACTGTTTAAAATGAATATTTTATTTATTACTGATTAAGAAAATAATTGATACTCACCTTCCTTCTGAAGTTCTGTCATCATAGTATTCCCTTCTTGAATACTCCTGATCATATCTGCTGTCATCAGAGTACCTTCTCTTTCTGGGAGATGGAGACCTGTCACGCTCTATATCCCTATTTGCAAACCAAGACACAAAATTCTTAGTAACAGGCTTAAAAAAGCACTGCTATTAGTATCTACTTGCAATACAGTGCTATATATACATAGTAACTGTTCCACTTCTGCAACCTGAGTTTCGATATATACATCATTCAAATAAAAGATGCTCCTTTCATAATAATTTGTTTTCAGCAAAAAATAATCAAAAATCAAGAGAAGCACTGTAAAAGGAAGCTCCTTGTAGAACTTAAAAATAAATG
This sequence comes from Pterocles gutturalis, assembly GCF_000699245.1. Classification (NCBI taxonomy): domain Eukaryota; kingdom Metazoa; phylum Chordata; class Aves; order Pterocliformes; family Pteroclidae; genus Pterocles; species Pterocles gutturalis. The sequence goes on from NW_010137805.1 coordinate 2,748, forward strand.
CTAAATGGTAATAACATCAAATACCAAAGGTAAACTTAGCACTGTGTGTTCCTTGGAACATATGCATTAATTTGTTTCACCTACTTTTTCTTGTGTAGCATGAAACAGAATAGACACTATTAGAAAAAAAAATATTGTGTTTCCAATTCATTCCAATTAAAATATAAAAGCAAACTGGTAACAGTTCATCTCATGCCTCAGTAGATTGCACTTCAAATTATATTTCTCCACCTCCTGCTGGCATTAATAATCTTCCTCTAAAGTAACAATTGTGGTATTAGATATATGCGAGTCCAAGCAAAAAGCTGGCATCTAATTTCTATTTTTAAGTCCCATGACAACTTAACTGAATGCTAAGGATTTTTTAAAGATTCAGTATTAAAAACCAACCTGTTTAATTACTGCTGTATTGATGTTCAAGTATTTTATTAAACTGACACTTATTTTTCACTGCTCAGTTATGGTAATATACAAAAGGAAGCAGAAGCTGATTTTTTTTTTTAAACTTATCTAACTCACTATGTGAGGTATACATACAGAATTGTAGGATATAAAACCCAATCATTCTACCTGTCCTCTGGAGACAAGCTTCTTTGGCGTGAACTGTAGTTTTCTTTCCTCTCGTAACTGGAACCATGCTTTAAGAAAACAGAAGAATAAAAATCAAACTCCAACATTATATGTTAATTACTGTGAGCACATATATCTTGAGATCAAAGCATTCCATGTCTTTGGTTTCCTACTTCTCCACAAGAGGTAAGGGTCATCAAATAAAACTAATAACAGTTATGACAAGGCGAGCTGATTGTAAATAACAAGTAGTTAAGCAGCTGTACTCTTGCTACAGGATGCTGCAGATGCCAAATGCTTATACATAGGTTCAAGAGACTGGAGAAACATGAAGAAAAATCCACATAGGTTACAGGAACTTATCTGTCTCAGGAAGCTGCAAACAGGCAGAGACTGGGTATATGGGCAAGTACTTTTATGGTTGCCCCATTCCTAAACTTTTCAAGGCACCTGCTATTGATTACTGTGGGTGACTAGAGTAGATGGAGCTTCAGTCTGCCTCTCCTGCTTCCTTCTTCCATATGCCATTTTACACTTTGTTGCATCACATGCAATACCATTAACAGAATTTTAACACTTCTTGCTTCAACAGTGTTGTTCCTCTCTCCTGAAGATCCCCTTTATTGCATAATTTTTCCTTACTTCCCTCCTTTTCACTAACCATGATTTATTTTCTCATGACTCATCCCATCCCTAGCTTCATACATTATAAACATCTAAATTATGCTGTTCCATTTGACAGATCCTAGAAGTAAATTTAATTCCAGATTTTTTTAAATGTAAGTTTGTAGGATTGTTTAAGTGAAAAACACTTTAATAGCTCACAGCAAATTCCATGGTCTGAATCATGACATATAGAATTATAGAGTCATACACAAAAATCAGAGTATAACAGCATCTACAACACACATTGAAAGACAATGACCTCATAAAGATGTTTCAAAACTACGTTGGTACAGCTAAGAAGCAGCTTTTATGATCTCTATACTTTAATTGTAAGGGTCCTCTCTTCCCTTAAATACAATTTATGATTTTTCAGAACCACAATCTCATGCTATCAGCCAGTGATCAGCTGCAAAATAGGTAACACTTCACCTTGATGCAGAAACTCAACACAAGGACTTGCTTATGCACCTTGACTGAATGTTTTGCTGAAATATTCACATCTTTTGTTGATGGGGCATTCTCTCCATTAACATGCTGGCACACTAGTTTTTGCCCCACCAAAGAACCAGTTAAAACTATTACCTAGTAGAATACGACACCTCCTTCATAAGCAGACCCTGATGGATGGTTATACCCAATGATCTCTAAAAACTTAATTAGAAAGAAAAGTATCTTTACTAAATGGCAAGTGTGGTGTTTGCAATGAGCTGTGCAAGTAAAATCAACATTGATCGAGGCTTCCTAAAGAAATAATTGCAACAAAAATATTATGAGAATCATCCTATCAACAGACTGATGAGATTGATGTGCTATTGCTCAAATTGGTCTGTATATACATGTAAATATAATATATATTTATATTTTGGGGCCACTATAACATATCCTAGAATATATCCTCCTCTAGAGTATATTTCTAACAACATGTTAAAATTATTCCCAGTATTATCTCGCCTGAACCAAGACAATGTACAACTCAAATGCATCGCATCATTTACTGGGGGCATGCATCCCTACAAGAGAACATCCATCCGACAATTTAATTCCAAAGTAATATTATCTTTGATGGCAAAGCTAGTACAAGAAATTACCATATTTTCACCATGGTTTTCTTCCTCTTTCAGTACTAATTTGTGGGACTCTACTATATAGCAGATCACGGAAATCATTAAAGGTTAAAAAAAAGTCCTTCAGTTGTTGTTTTTTCCCCCAAAATGATATAATGCAAGACTGTATCCAAAGACACTGGTAATAAAAATATACTGCATTTGAATAATAGTTAGCAGACGGGAAGAGGTGGGTTTTTTTAGGATGATCCATTCTCATGAGTTCTACATCAACTGCCTTTGCCAAAGCAGACCCAAAAGACAAGCGTTCACGGAAATAAAAGATAGATGTCGTTGTGTTTGGCAGTTCTCATGTCTCCTTGCAAATGGAGCTATGTTTGCTGAAGAATTTGTCACCCTTAGCTCTTCATGACCAGGCTTTCTGCCACAAGTTGGTCTTCATCCTTGTCCATTTTGATCAAAATTATTAATGGAAAGTGTCCAGTGTGCTCCCACTAACTGGCTTACTTTGACAGATGAGGAAGCGCTACCATAACCACCAGATTGGGAAGATATGAGAAGATATCAAACTATCCCTCAAGCAACCCTATTAAAAATCACTTCAAACAGAAAGTTGGAACCAAAAGAGTGAAGAAGCCTATGCAGGGTTGAACTCTAGAAACAGAGGCAGAGAAATGCCATAGATTTGAGACAGTGTATCAGAAGAGCATTGCTCCACTTGCCTGTCCCAAATTCAGTGTACCTTACAAATGTGCCATTTCTAAACCACTGTTTTAGAAGAGTAATTTTAAACCAATTTTTTCTTCTTGTATTTCTAAAAATCATTCCTATCCATTCAGAAGTGTACCATACAGCTTTTAAAAGGGAAAGCTTTAACTTTCACAGTAAGAAATACAGTTGCCACATTAACTGCTACTTCCTGCCTCTTTACGTTTTCATTTTAACATCACTGTTAATTTTTCAACACCTCTTTTCTCCATTCCTCCACATGTTTATGTTCCTTCTTGAGCTATGATTCATTCAGTCATTGTTCACCAATTACTTTATCATTATATGCTAATAATGTTCAGAATATCCACTGTTAGGACAACAGGCATCAGAAGCATCAGTAACTTCACAGTAGTATTTCTCTTGTAAACTGCTGCTGTCAGTTTCGGATATCCTTTGCTTTACATTCAGGGAGTTTTATTTAACACATCAATTACAAACCACACCACCAGTAATAAGGGGATAATCAAACCCTACAATTTAGGTTTAAGAACACTTACATTTACTTGTGTCACACTGCTCTTCATCTTGACTTCCTAGTTTTTAAGACGTTCTGAATGCACAGCAACAAGACAATCCAAGGCGGAGTTCAGCGTATGAAAAACATTTCATCTATAACACACAGAAGACAATCAAAACCTTTCTACTGCACACGGAACCGGCGCTTTCAATCTGTTCTTGAAAGCTATGCTTGCGTAACTCCTTCAAACAAAACACACAGACGGTTCCCCCCCATGCTAGCCAGATCTCTTAAGGTGACACAGGCGCTGCCGCAGGAGACGGAGGCTGTACAGCAGCCACCGGGAGTTCCCCGGC
>NW_010137806.1:0-5378 GCF_000699245.1 Pterocles gutturalis
GAGGCGAGTCAGAGGGGCTGGGGGTGCCCAGATCCCCGCGGTGTTCTGTACTCAGGAATACCTGAAAGAAACTGGAAATTCTCCTCATCAGAGCCGGGGGAGGAAAGCTTAACGGTTACCTGAACAGCTCTTAGTGAGGCTGAGGAAAAGGAGAGCGCACAGGCACAGGGAGGTGGTGACAGAGAAACTGTCAGAGGAGTTGCCCCTCACAAAATGGCTTCCCGAGGCAATGGCAGAGATCACCCTGGCAGACAGTTCAGCACTAAATAGTTGTCCAAGGGCTGAACCGACAAAGTAGGTCGCTTGTCATACTTCAATAACTGCTACTGCCTAGTGAAACAGAAAAGAAAAAATACATTAAAAAATACTGACTTGATATAAACGAGGAACAATGACAAAGGAAAAAAACCACAAGGCCCCTTGCAGGCCACCCTTCACCAAACAGCTGCTAGTTCAAGCTCTTTGGGCCAGGTGAAGGCATCCTGAAGCTGGACGCTTTCTTTTTTGTATTTGGCCTTTTACAAGCATCTCTCAAGAAGTTCAAGTGTATTGAAGGCAGCAGGCTGGTGAGCTGGGGGGACGACATGATGTCTACCAAAAGCGCTGCTTTTCATGCTCATTTGTAACGATGGGTTTGATTCTAAGGGTTATGTCACCTGGTCCTTGGGCAGAGAGGCTGCCTTAATGAGACAGAGCCACAGCAAACACTGGTCTGATTTGTACCTATCAGAAATGAACACAGAATTCCTGCTCTCAAACCTCTGCCTCAAAAGAATGGAAATACTGACAAGTGACCTGCAGATGATCCAGTAGCTCTCCGATCCCTGACTGATCCCTGTTCCTTGCTTATGCCCGTTGTACACACACAAGGCTTCTCCATTGCATACAGCAAATTTAATCAACAAACAAGATTTTCAACGTTCCAGTTTTGACCCTTTGAGGAGCAAAGGAAACATTGCTGTCAGTACGAATAAGGACACCTCTTGTCTGGCTCATGCAAGAGAGCTGCAGCTGCACAGGCTGGAAGCGAGCTGACACAGGAGAGGTCTGTTGGGGGAGGGAAAAGGAAAAAAAGACCTCTGTCTCAGGAACAATGAGGCTCTCATCTGTGTGATTTCACCCTTGCTGCTTTCTTTAGGAAACAGCCATCACAGATCACAACTGCATAAATTCCATTAAAGGACAGATTATAGAAAGCAGTATGAATGTTGAGTTCTAACAGTGCAAATATAGTAGATTTGACCTGGAGCAGTGAGCTAGTTAAACACATAACAGTATTTACTTATGATGCTATTAGAAGAAGGAAAAAGATGGAAATTATCTTGGTCTCTAAGACATCCGGCATGCTTTCCTTGCCCTGACTGCAAAGTTGGCAAGGGCAAATTCATCCATTACACAGGTGGTGATGTTTTTTTCTATTAACCTCAAACTCTTTGGAACAAAAGCAGCAGAAAATTTTCTGTTGCCTCTTGCCAATCCTGCTGGATTAAAATATTCCTGACAATGGAAACACAAATCTGTTGAAACAGTAAGTCTTGAAAATATTTTAAGACAAAATGACCCTTGCCTTTTTTGTCAATCTGTTTCTTTACTTTACCTAGGTCCTTCGTATTTCCTTGTAAAAGAAGAAAGCAGGCACCAGGAGGCTGAGTCCAGTTGGTATGGAAATTTAAACAGTTAAAAGGGATTTGCATCTGGTTAAATAGCCAGCTCATTTCCATGTGAATGAAGAGTATCCTTTGACAGAGTGGTATTTGATGATATTTTCATGATCATTTTCCACAGTTTTGGGGTTTCATTAACCTCATGTTCACTTTTGTCTACAAATCCAGGTGGTTCAAGGTCAGGGAGATGGGTAAAAGTGATCCAAGACCAATGTATGTGTTTGTTTTTGCCAATTCTGACAAACAAAAGTTGCTCAAATTGCACACGGGAACTCTCCAGTTCTTTGGTTCCTGGTAGCCAGTTTAAGACAAAGGCTTAGTTCCTGCAATACCACTAGACTGACAGTGGTCGGAGCTGTATCAGAGGAGTAGCGCAATGTCGTTCTGCTTGAGGGAGACTTTGGAGGGGGAATTTGGGTTTTATGCTCAGAAGAGCATGGTATAGAAGTCTCTGATGGTTTTGATAAGAAAGCCAGAAATAGTGTGCAGTTCTGGCATCTTCCTCTTTAAAAGGATGCTGAAACACCATGCTGCACCCCAGAGCTAAAGCAATACATGAAGTGTGGAAAACATTCCTTGAAGCAAGAGACCAAACAATTCAACCTGTTTTCTCTAAAGAATAAAGAGGTACTTACATGGGAAAGAGGTTAGTAATAGGAAGCACTTTATGTTTTGCAAACAAATCAGTAGCTTTGACAGCTGGAAGATGAACCTAGACAAATCCAAGCTAGAAATTAGGTATGCAGTTTTAGGAGGGCATGTAATTAAAAGCTAGAACAACTTACCTGGGCTTCAACAAATTCAGTGTCATTTAACTGGGGTCCTCCCAACAGAAAAATAATTCTGTGTCTCAGAGGATAGAAGCTTGTTAAATCTCACACTGTGATTTCTACCATGGTTTCTTTTATACACAAAGTCTGATATCATCATCATAATGACTTTAAGCTTTTATCAATCTATAGTAAAAAGTGTGAAAACAGGTGTCGTGATTTATAAGTGCTGACTATATGGTGTTGTTTTATCTTTGAACAAACACAAGCAGGGAAAACAGACTGAAGGAGTGTACTTGACCTAACTGAATGGTGCAGCACATGTGCTTAGTATAGATGTGCAGAAGGTCCTGCGTTATCCGAAAAAGGCAGCAGCCAAGGTCACTGCAGTGCGAGAGCAGGAGAAGATTTTGTTTAAATCAGAAGGTTTGGGATGCTTGCTACAATTGTTCTTGGTTAAGGGAGTGCATGGTTAGGATGTTGCAATGTATCCTGACAGCAAAATTACTGATACAAGCTTAACAGTAATATGGCTAGCTAACAAGAATTATACATATTAACCAACATGGCTATGCAATGCTGAAAAATTTACCAATTTTCTATTTTATTAAAGGGTTTGGCTCTTCAGAGCTTCTCCATAAGATACTTCTAGATACCATATCACCCTGCTCAAGGCTGCAATAGAATAAACTAATAACTTTAATTTTCAAAATAAAAAAAGATAAGGTTACCTCTTGGCATCTGCTTAAATAAAACCGATTTACTGTACTAATCTTACCTTAATAGATCAGAAATGAATGTACCAAAGATAAGGCAAATAATTAGTTTCTATTTAATCTCAGTCTAATTTGCCTGTGAATGTGAAGTCTACCACAAATCAAGACAATCAAAAAGTAGCCTGAAGCATTAATTTATTTTGTGTCAACAAAAGGAAGACATCTCCAAAAACTTGCTGCCAATTTTTTTGTCTCTTCAAAATAAAAATGCACTCGTTGCTCAAAGAAGGAGCAGAAATACCTGAAGAAGGACTCATGGAATACTTTCAACAAATCTTGCTCTGCTGCTGTGTTGCAGCGAACAAGTCTTATGAAAATAGCCATCTGATGGGATCTCACAGAGATGAGAGCAGAAGCAGAAACTTAGCTCTCATGTTCTTTAATCAGGAAACCGTCTGTTCGGTTCAGCCAGCATTTCCCTGCTCTGATGCAGTATATGCAAACACACAGCTGATCTGATGTATTTCAGTCAGTTGTAGTAACAACAGATAATATTTACTTTTGATTGTTTGCTTTTGCCACCTCTCCAGCTTCTTGCTGTGCAGCTTTTAAATAAATTCCAGATTCCCTCTATGCGGCACTCCAGAAAAGGACAAAACAAAGACAACGTACCAAGTTAGCTCATACACACATCTACAGCAGGGACGCTGAAAAACTGCCCAAAAAGCTGAACTTGTCACAAAGCTTAGTTTAATTTGACAATCATCATAAGGCATCCATGTAAATTAAAAATTCCCACCAGGGTCACATACATTCTCCCACTAAATAAAGCGTGTTAAAACAGAGGCCTGGGATTCCAAAAGATGCTAGTGGTTACTGGTCCTGGCCAGGCTGCTGCTGGCACTGGGGTCCAGGAGACACAGCACCAACAGCAGCAACTCATGAAGTGGAAAGTCAGCTTGCACAAATCTCTTTCAATAGAACAACAAATAAAAAGGAAAAAGATTTGTACAGAAAACATCATTTTCCATCCTTTCTGGGAAAACAAAACAGAACGAAAAAGATAATCTCATTCAAGGAGCAAAGACCAGAGCCTTAAGTTCTGAAGCCCAACAGTGTTTATGGCCCATTCTGGAAACTAATGAAGCACTACAGAGGCCTGAGTTTATTATTGCTTTATCCCAGTTCAGCCCAGGCTAAGGCTACGGTGAAGTCCAAATTAATTTAAAGCCAGAAAATGCAGATCCAGTAACAGCACCTAAGTCCCCATCCACACATGGGTGTAAACAGATACTTTTGGTGAAAAAAAGAATCTCCCGAATTTCCCCTCTTCCTGTGCTACGTAGATCCCCACAGGAGGGCTAAAATTTGCCCCAAAGTATATAACAGTTTCTCTCTCACATCTCCTTTAGATGAGCCTCTTCCAAATGTTTCACCTTTTATTCAAACTAGTCCTCTATCCTAGTGACACATCAGCTCAGAGATGCTTCCCGGGAGCTCACCGAGAGGCACACAGCTACCCACAAGTTTAAAAAAATGTGGCACAGAGCCCTAGGAACCATCACCTGTATGCTGTAATACCCAATGATGCTTTGCCTTCAGCTTCCTGAGACCAAATGGCACAGACAGAAGAGGGTGTCTCCCCATCTCGCAACCCTGGCCAGTGATCAAGAGAAATAGCACGTTTTGTAAATTAAATGGCATCTTACCACCACCACAAGTCAGAAAACAGACTCGGTAAAGCAGGACTTCAAAGTTTCACATCAAGAAAAGGTGCTTCCCTCAGACTATGGTATGACAGGGCAACGATATTCAGGCAAACGTCATTCAAGGCAGTAAAATTTTAGCATGGATATCTCCATGGTTGACTTACAGGCCCGACATATGCCAGTGATCTTTTAAAAAAATAAATTAAAGGTCCTGTGAATTATTCCAGATGGACAGAATAGAAGACACAGTGCATCTGATGAACACACATGCTACACATCCTAACACACTAACAAAGGTTGCACCTAGTATTGTCAAAACAGTTAAAAAGATTTAGGCATCCATTCAGTACCAGAACTGATGGTATTTGGGCACCTAAATTTAACTTTTTCAGAAAATTCAAGCCTACACATTTCTTTATTGCTTGTCCCATTGAGTGCAAAGGGAAAACTAAGGGTAGGGTTAACTACAGAAGGATTTCAAATCCATAAGGTTTCCCTGCTCTTTTATATATATATATA
>NW_010137807.1:0-5804 GCF_000699245.1 Pterocles gutturalis
GGTAGAAGTAACTTCACAAGACTGCCGTGACTTCTCAAATATGATGGATAGTGGCTTAGCAACTCTGTCTGCCAGTTCCCTCAGGATGGACCTGCAGATTTATCTCATCTGGTTCCATGGACTTGTGCACTTTCAGGTTCCTTAGGTGGTCTCTCACCTAATCTTCTCCTATGGTGGGTGGTTCTTCATTCTTCCAGTCCCTGCTTTTGTCTTCAGTGATTTGGGCGGTGTGGCTTGAGTCCTTTTCAGTGAAGTCTGAGGCAAAAAAATCACTGAGTACCTCAGCCTTCTCCATATCCTGGGTAACAAGGTCTCCCAATTTCTTCTTGAGAAGGCCCACGTTTTAACAGCATGCTTTTAAGTATTAAATATTCTTTAGTATAGTTTCTCTTATTAAATTTTAAAAAGTATTTACAGAGTGGTTTGATTTTTTTCCTTAAGATAAACACCACTCAGTCTTGAACCTTGATATTTTTAAGATGTATAAAAGCAATGTGCCTCTGAAGTTTATTACAGTGACCAAGGAGGGCAGAATATGAAGAATGACACTCACCCTGAAGTTTCTATTTCCAACTCTGTGAATTGTAATGATTTGAAAGTTATTATTGGGACATATTTTGGACAAACTCTTTCAGATCCAGATTTAAAACTATCTTCATAAATGCTTTTGATTATCAAGAGAGCTAGGAAATGGAATTTTTGATACTGTGAAAAAATAGTTTTAGTGCATCAGGTTTGACAACAATGTTACATTTTAAATTATATATCTGTGCAAGCCTAGTACATTGCTATAGCCATAAATGACCTCTCTTGAAAGCTGAAACTTAATTTAATCTGCAAACACAATGCCTCATTTACTATCCTATAACTTCAGACCTAACTCAGGATCATTTGTAGGAACACATTGTTATTTCACTGCCTCCTCAAAAGCAATGAACATTCTGAATTAGTTGAAGCTACTATTGTGAAATTAATGCCATTTTCTTTCAGCAAAATCTGCCAATCAAAAAAGAAATTTAAGTCCTGAAGAACAGTAAAAATCTCAGCTTCTTGAGTGATAAAGTTTAGTATTTTGTCCTCAAAAAAAATTTTTTTTGGTAGTACTTAATGAACAGGTGGATCTCATCTAAAACTAAATAGTTTCAAAATGCAAGTTGCAGTTATTGATGGCCAACCTCCAGTCTTGTCTCCTGGACAGACATCAGATCTATGTTGCAAGTAACTTACCTGACCCTTTGTTCCTGACTGGACACCCCAGCTAATAACTTCTGCCCCACAGAACAACCCCGCTCTTGCTGCTCACTGGCAGGGCCTATCTCACCCTCACCATTTTACTAGAATATTTAGGTGGTAATTAAAAATATTCTACATTGATATGATCTTTTTGGAAAATAAGCTGTTGTCCAGGAACAATAACTGACACTCCATACAGGTAAGTCTATGTTGACATGCTTGTTCATTTTGATCTCATTTTATTATTTTTCTTTATTTTAATCATGTCCCAACAACATACTTGGTTGCAACCAAAATTTAAACTAAACATTGTTGAATTGCATTTATTATAAGCCTTAAGTTGTTATCTTACCTCTTTCAAAATAGTTCTTTCATATGCTTTGTTGAAAGTTAAAGGCCTTTTCTGTAGACTTTGGTTTAGTTTGAAAGTTTTCCTGCATTGTGTTTTTCTTTAAATTAACTTTAAATTTAATTCAATAATTTATTAAATTGTTGTATCTTTAGAATATGCAGACTGTACACAAAAATTGTGGTTTGCTGATTCCAGTGTCAGGCACTTAGAGTTACAGATGTCTTTATTCTATCACTTTAAGACATCTGAGTATATATGATATGGTACCCATTAGTATGAAGCCAAAGGGATTTCATAGATCAGCAAAGGCTTTTGCTAACGTGTTCAAGTCTATATAATCTATGAAATTTGTAGTTGTTGAGTGATTATGTAAGAAAAATCTCATTGGAGATATTATCTGAAAATTCCGACACTATTCTCTGAAAAACTATTGTCTAAAAATACACCCTCTGGGACAGGGTGAGCATGAGAAAATCTCAACATATCTTCCTTGATAAGGTTCTCCTTATGACTTTTTTAGTAGGAAATATCATCTTTTTAGCCATAAATCGTTGAGAATTATGAGAAATCTATCTAGGAAATCTTTGAGCTATTGGATTTTCTTAACTTCCATGTCATTTTTTTGACTATGCCATATTATGGCCACATGGCATTTGGGTGAAATTACATGGGATATGGCATATAGTGATATACAGAATATAAGTGTTCAAAATGCAGTGGAAGATATTTTAACTATTACTAGGCCATATAAATTCTTTCCTACATCATCAATTACTTGATGAAAAAAAAAAAAAAAAAACAGATTTTTTTTTATTAGCTTCTGTGGAGCTTTCTTTAAAAGAAAAATCTTTCTTTTTAATCAGTATTCTTCAAACTAAATAAAGAAAATATGTTCCTTTTAACATAATGAAGTGATTCTTTTGGGGAATGCAAAGAGGTTTTTAATAATATCACTAATGGGAAGAACCTGATTAAATTGCTTTCTTATTAAATCAGACTACTAGCTCAGACTGAAAACTTATAAGAAAACTTTTCTGAAGCTATAAGAAATTTGCTGTATATATTAGCAGAGGTACAAAATGGATATATTGTTATCCTTCTGTTTTTGCAACTAATCCATCCTGTCCCACCAGTCCTGTCCAAAAAAAAAGGTTAAGAACAATAGCTGTTTGATGGTGAGGTTCCACAGAAGTAAGGTAGAAGAAATGAAAGGACCCAAAAAAGCAGTAAGGAGAAACTTGCCTCTGACCCTGTTCCTTAATTGACAGAGAAAAATCCTGTAAGATTCCTGTAGGATCTAATAGCAATCCAAAAGGATTGCTCCCTTTGTTCAGAAGGGTACTTACTGTGAGTAAGTATGAGCAGGGTACTTACTGTGTCCTGAAAATACATTTTATGTAGCCTGAAAATCTGTGTCTGGCCAGGTTTTCCCATAGATACAGGCTCTTTTTTAGAGATCCTTTTGGACTTGTTTCCAGTGGAACCAAAATGCATTTAAATATTTCTTTTGTATCAAATATAATAAACTGAGCTAGTGAACTGAAGTAAAAAGAACAAAGTATTACATTTGTGAGAAATTGTTCACTGGGTAGAAAATATTCTCATTTTTAGGACAGTATCTCTTATGGTACTTGACCAAGACTAACTTAAGAAATATATTGAAATTCATGTCACGTTGACTAAAACCTATAAACAATGACAAAGACAGAGAATGCCTAGCCAGGAACCAGTCAGATATATATAACCTTTACTAGGCTAGGATTTTACATTTTGAAAAATCTGAATCCTTGGTTTTTAGGAAAATATTGTTACAAGGTCACCTATCTTACTGTTCTATGGGGCTTTGTAGAGCTACTTCAAGGAAAGTCATAGGGAGCCCTTTTCCAAGGCTTTAATTTCCTTGGACTTAAGAAAACCGACATCATAAGACATTAAGATTCCTTCTGCCCTCCATCCTGTCTGTTCTTTTTGGAGCAGTATGTTGAGCAATGTTTCATTTCCCCCAAACACTCTGTGGCTATGTTATAGAATGGCTCAAATTATAACAGCTAAGAATTAATTTTTCAAGCTTGAGCGCAAAAAACATTTTAGAAATTTACTTATTTTAGGGAAAGCAAAATCAAACTAAATGAATAGTGGACATGCAACTGCAGCAGAAAAAAAGCAGAAAAAAAATTACCCTTTTATAGCCTTGATTGGTTGGGAATGTAAACACCGACAGAAGATGAGCTGATGAAATGGGAATTTAGAGGTGCACACAAAAATTTGACAATGAACACAACTTCCCAATATTGTTTTGATTTTTCTCTTAAAACTAAAGGCATTATGAAATACACTGTTATGTTATTTGGAATTTGTTGAGTAATTTAGTATTGGGGTTTTTGCTATATTTTAATTCATGCAAATTTTTTCTTAAGTTTCAATCATTTATTTAGTTATGGGGGCCTGAATTTCATTGAAGCATAGCCAATGCAGAAATTGCTTTCTTTGTTTCTCATTGTGTTGAGTCTTCCCCGCTGACATTGAATTCTACTGTGTTTATGGAGTTTTGGCTAGTATTCTTATATAAAGATAGATTTTCAGTTCCTCTAATTGTTCCTGGTTTTCTGGCTTTGTTTTCTTTATCTTAATGTTTCACTGTGGCAAATTGCATTAGGTTTTCTTTTTCTGCATAGCTGTGTCTTTCTAAATGCTTTCCAGAAGAATTGTTCAGCATTTCAAATGACTAGGAGAATAATTTTTTTCTGTGGATGTTTCTGTGTGTAGGGGGAACTTTTTAAGCTTAACACTAAAATAAAGTTTTGTATTTAACTTCTCTGCTAACTCTCATAATACAAGCTGGGTTTTTTTCTCTGATTTTATTGTTCTTTTAAATTATATTGCTTTTATCTTTTATCTGTGTCAGATTCTCTAATAAGCTTCCTTTCACAGCCATTTCAATTAGACTTATTTTTATCTGATTTGCATTGCAATATTTAATTGTATTACTAGACTCCAAGAATTTATGTAATGAATCTTTCTCTGGGTCCAATACGTGAACAGAAAACAGTTGCATGAAGCAATAATCAGGACTCATTTCCCACTTATATCACACTGGATTCTCTTATACCTCAAGCGAAAGCATTCTATGAGTAATTTTCTCCATTAGCTAGTTATAAATCTACAAATGTTACTGGATGTGGATAAATAGCTTCTGCTTTTCTTAATTCAACTACTCTACAGAATGCATTACTATGTGATTGCAGCCAAATAAATATGTTAATGTGCAGAGAAACTGTCACACCATGTCTGGAATGTCACTTTTAAAGTATCATAACATGAAGAATATTCGCACATGTCGAACTCTTTTATAGTTCACTAGTGTGTATCACTGCAGAAATCATTAATTTTATGAGTATTGTGAACACATTCATCACAATAGAGTTTCTAAATTTCTTTATGTTTTCAATTACACCATCATCTAATTTTTTTAAGGCTATGAGTTTTTCCATAGAACAGTTTGTGCCTGGTAACTCAAATTAATTTGCAAAATGTCAGAGCACTATTTTCTAAAAAAGTTCTTTGAGGCATATACAACCCAAGGATGCCTACTACTGTTGAAAAAAACTGGTAATTTCATATACATAATTTCCTGTTAGAATTTTTTCAGTATTAAATAATACCACAGTTCACCTTTGAGATATCACATCAGGCATAGAAAACATATTCAAAACAAACAAAAAAACCCAAGATTTTTTTATATGACATGCTTGAGCGATATAAAATGAGGAAGAGCACACAGAAAAATACTCCAAGGACCTAATTCTTCAGCTTCACAGAATCATGAGTGGCTCCACTCCAAAGAAGCAGGACAGAAAAAGATTGTGATTCCTACTGAGGCAGTTTGGTGAAGAGTCCAAGTGACAGAAGTATTTTCAAGGTTTCTCTAAAGACCAATGTACTTTCAGATTATTTGTAGTCCTGTTCCCCTTTCCAAATATCATACCTTGAGGTTGCCCAACTGCAGAGCAGTAACTGTATTAGGTTTCACTGAGGTCCTCATCAAGGAGTCTTAAAGATATGTTCCTCTATTTCAGTGTCAAATAAGCCATTCATTTGAATGCATGAGACATTTAGCCACTTTACCATATACGAGGACATTACAAAGAAGGATTGAATATCTCTATTGTTAAACACAGCAGATAACATCATTATTCATAGAATCATAGAATCATAGAAT
>NW_010137808.1:0-13411 GCF_000699245.1 Pterocles gutturalis
TCTAACATTCTGTGATTCTGTGGTTTGGACTCCATTGGCAAAAGGCAGTGGGGCAGCAGCAGAGTCTGACAGCAGCACTCTATGCATAGCTCTGCCAGGGGCTGGAGGTTGCACAGCCCTTGTCCCCATTGCTTTGCAGAGTTCAGCATTTCCCCAGCAACAGCAGAGCCCCTTATCCTCCAGAAAAGTCATTCTGGGACCTTGGAGTTGGATGCTGCCAAGTGCTGAGCACCCACGTAGCCATGAGGTGGGTGTGCTTTTCCACGCTTAGGAAGTTCACATTTAAGATACAACTTAAGGTGTTCAGCGTGTTCATCCTGAAAGCTGACAGGGACTCCTGTGGGGAGAGGTGCCAGGCACAAATCCAATGCTCCTTGCTGTTTGCACCCATTCCCTTCCTTGGGACCACCAGTCCTCAAGATTTGGACTGGCCCCACGCAACCGAGACCTCAGAAGTCCTGACCCAAGGCAGAAGAAGCTGCTGCTGTGTCATGTCTCTGCCTCCCTAGCCTGGGCTCCCTGCACTGGGAGCCTCACAGGGGTACCCGGCTCCAGGGCACCTGCAGAGGGGCCATGGGAATTTGGTGCTGGGATCACTGGAAATGTGAGCTCAGAGGAGCCTCTTGAGAGCTGGGAGAGACACTCATCTGCCTACTGCACACAGAGCTGGCAGGTTTGGGGCTCCCTCACTCTCCCTTATGCATCCCTTGTCCCAAATCCCTACCTGCCTGCAAGCAAGCCCTGGAGGACAGACAGTGGTTGTGCGTGCTTTACGTCTGTGCTTGTGCAGCCAAGAGCCTGGATTAATTCCCATGTTCCTTCTTACAGCTGCTTTTGCAGTTATCATGTGGATTTGTGTTCTCATTGGGGTGGTCCTCCAGGGCCACCCCCCAGTCAAGTGTCCTGCGGTTGTGCATAAAGTTGCATTGAATGTTCTGCTGGTGCCTCTAAACTGGACACCTGCTCCACTCACCCTGCAAACCAGGTGCTGAAAATGCTTCCTGACTCCTCTCAGCAAAAAAAGCTGCAGCTGTAACTTGCCATGGGAAGTAAGCGTGGAGGTTAAGGGACCATTGGGTCTGCAGTCTGGTGATGGCAGAGAATTTGTGAAAAAAATTACATAGGATCTAGAAAACAGACGTGAACTTGGAGAACTGCAAAAAACCCTCCCAAAACAAAACAAAAACGCAAAACCACACAAAAATTGCAACTACAATTTTTCTGTCAATCCAGGAAAATTCCCTCCTGACCCTAATCTGGCAATAGTGTTAAGCCTGATGTGTGAGCAGACCTCTGGGACTGTAATGCTGGGAGCACCAGTGCATGAGGCCCAGAGCTTGTCTTTAGTGCTCCGGAAGAAAGAAAACCCGAGTACCTTCAGAAGCAAATTAAGGGGGAAATTGCTTACTCTTCATCTTCACAGTGACCAGCAGAAACCTAGAAGCCTGGGGCTGAAGCAGCACCTCCTTCAAACCTCAGCACTGCTGACTCCTAGGCCAGCCGGCAGCTGTGCCCCAGCCTGAACTGCCCATCTCCAGGGCTCCTCCATTTAGAAGTTTATGGAGGAAGTTCTGTCAAACTATACGTTAAATTGATCTGGGTTTCTCTGCCTCATTAGCCCTCTTGAAAGGCTGGTCCAGGACTTGAGTCCCATCAGGGCTAGAAACTCTTAATCATGTAAACTTATTCATTATTTTGTACCATTTAAAGATTTTCTTAACATTTTCTTATTTACAATTTTATTTCAGTGGTTCTTCAGAAATACATCTGTCCCCTCTCAGCCTCTCTCTGTCCAGAACAAGCCAAACTCTTCTAGCTCTTCATCAGCTGGTGCTTGTTTGGCCCAGCATCCAAATAGTTTTTCTCTGTGCAGTGGAAAATTATCATTCCTGGATGCAGAGCTACAAGGATATTCTGGAAGAAATCTCACAGTGCCTTGCAGTATGGCGATATGTTTCTGTCTCTGCTAAAAATAACTTGTCTGATGCATCCTAGCATCATGCCATTCCTTTTTCACAGAAGCATCACACTGCTGCTTCACATTCGTCCTTCAGTGCAATAAGGTCTTTTTATTCCTTCGGTGCCTCCATTTCATCAGTTTATAGCAAATGTCCTTACTGCTCCTCCCCAGGTGTTTAAGTTTGCCCTTTCTGCTGTTATATTTCACCCTCCTTCCCCCATCCCTTGATGAGATTAAGGTCCTCTTCTTCTTCCTCTATGAGGAACTACCTCTCTCAGCACTTGCAATCTCTCCCAACCCTGTGCTGCCTCTCATTTTGTGAGCTCGCACTTGGCTCTTCTGAAATTACTAATGGATTTACTAACCCAAATTTATTCCCAGGATACATGGTTAATATCCTTCCTGCAGCCTGGTCATGCTCATTTGTGATGCAGTGTGGGCAGTATCTCCTGTATCTCCTTACCAGCTGTGGGGACTCATCTTCACCTTTAGCAGCAGTTTCTCGTGGATCGTAGTGCATCATCCTTAGCTCCGAATTGAGTGCCTTAGTCTAAGAAACTGGCAGCCTCATCTAAGTACAATTTCTATTGTCCTCTTCCTGTTTCATTAGGTAACTCATTGATCCCCATATTCCCCCAATAACCTTTATGGAAACAGAGTAAACCCCACTTTCAGGTTCTGACTGCAGCTGGCTTGTGTCTCTCTTTGCCACCACTCTCCTTGCAGGCTCTGCCTGTGCTGGGTGTCTGCTCCTCCCTGCAGTGCTGTTGCCTGACTGATAGAGAAATCTCAGCATTCACTAAAACCATGTCTGAAATAATGTTGTCTTTTACATTACAATGAATCGATAAGGAAATTTGCTTTCTGTCTTGTCAGAGAATACCCGAGCCCTGCTATTCTAGTGCTGTTTATTGCCTGGCACTCACTGGGAAATTTAAGGCTCCTGTAATTGCACAATTTCTATTCTTTATTCTTCTTGTAGCCTTAGAGACAGCACAGTTTATATTCAAGGCTGTGTCTGGTGTGTCTGTAGCCAACCGCTGAGAATACCTGTGCAGGGCCCGTTTTTCCACCCTTTCTCACACCTCCTCAGGACATATCTTATCCGTGTCAACCCCTTTTATGTCCTTACAATGACTTGCTTTACTAGCAGTGCTCACAACTTCCTGCTCTCTTCTTACCGACTGGGTGCTCCCAGCCAGCTTCCACACATGCTTATCTCTACAGCTTCATTCCCGGCAGCACACTCTGCCTCCGCTGAGCATCCCCGCACGCACTGGGGTGCTCCATCCTCTGTCTCATGGTATCACCAGTATGCTAAGATTCTGGCTTGCCTGATCTGACCACAGCAAATAGCACAACTTGCAGAGAAGCCTACAAAATCAGTGGCCACAGGCTGTTGCAAAATCTTAGAAGATTAAGAACTTGTACCAGGAATGGATGAGGGAGATAAAGGACATGGTGTTTCTCTAGTTTAACCTCAGAAGATTCTGGTTAGGTGACAACTGAGCCTCAGGAGATGACGCTGCTAGGACAAATGGATTTAACACCTCCTGGCTTAATTCAAGGGAGACCCACAAGTCCACGTGAAAACGCTAAGCAAGGTAAATTGAGTGTGGCTAGAAGGCTTAGTCAATGGGTGAGCTACAAGGTTGTGAAATTGTGTACGATATCAATATTGTGTACAAGCTCTATTCCCAGGTGAACTGGTGAGTATTGGAAATGGCATCTTTAAATAGCCTATTTTTAGAGGCAGAATGTATGTAGAGAAGCAGCAGAAAATACACTTTCACTGTTACCTAGAGACAGTTGGAACTTGTCCCTAAATAAAGCAGCTCTCCTTCAAGCACCTGGGGGCAAAGGGATTCCCAAATACCGCTTGTTTGATAGAGGAATGCTGCTCAGGCTTAGAAAATGGAAGTTAACAGTTTTAGCCATGCAAACCAAGAGTGGGCATGCTTGACAGCGTGACCCAAATGGCTTGATAACACTAACAAGTGAGATGTCTATAATCCATCAAAAGTCTCATGAAGTGCACATGGGATATTTACAGTGTTGTACAATGAAGATGTGCAGACTGGGCAATGTCTGTGTATCAGAACTTCCAAGACCTGGGCTTAATTGGTTAAAAAAATGCACATTAAGTGTATTGAAGAAGAGGAACCTTTGGGGAAACACGTGGTAAAATGCATGAAGAAATGGTTCAGGTTATGCTTGGGCTTCTATAGGCTTTGCAGCCTGGCTATTGGGCAGTTAGACCCCACTCTCGTCTATTTTCACCAGTGGACAAGACTGCTGCCCACAATCTCATGTGAATGAAGAGACCTGCAGAATGTATCTGGTCATGAATTGTAGCTGCCACTGGAACAAAATGAATAAGTCAGAGTCCTCCGGATGCTGGTGGAGGCAGACCCCAGAGAAGGCAATGCTATTAATGGCCTGGATAAAAGGAATAGGTCAGAGCAGGACAGCATTGCTGGAGCACCAATAGCAACCAGGGAATAGGTGACAGCAGCCAACACCACTCACTGCTATGGACAGCTGTTCTCCTAATCCCCATCTCTGTCAACATCTCTAAACATCTCCATGTGAGAGCAAGGTTGGTGAAGCAGTAACCCCTCCCAGAAGGACAATCTGGGCTCAGTTTTGTCTTTGTTGCCTCTCTCTCGTGGTGCTTTGACTAGTGGCTAATTCCTCAGACCTCGGTGCTTCCCATTTGACTATTCACTTCAGAGTCATTTACTAACGAAACGTCTGTAAATTAACAGGGACTGAAATCTAGTTTGAAACCATCACTTACCACCAGATTATTTCAGCAGTATTTTCTTCTGCCTGCTGGAAGACACATGATGGAGTGAGGCAGTTACAAGGCTGGACCCAAACTTCAGTAGAAATTATACCCACTCTTGTTAAACCACAGCTGCCTAGGAGGCGGTGCAGAACACTCAGTACCTAGCAAAAACCATTCGGATGCGCACAACAGTGTTTGGTGACAGTAGCCTCTAGTCAAGGTCATTTTTCTTGATTGTTGTTCAAGTTCACTGTTGGGCCTTTGATACCCTGTAGGCTTCCTCCTACTGTGTAAAACATCTTTGTATTAGTAACCTTCGTGTTGTTAGCAAGCTGCTGTTCAAAAACTGTTTTGGCTGGCCTAAATGAATTGGATTGTTTTTTTGGTTTGTTTTGTGTGGTTTTTTATTTAACTTGGCAGAATTTGGGATTTTCCATATTTTTTCTTTGTCTGTAACTTGTACTTTTCAAAGGACGTGTTTTTATTTCTAAATGTCTTCTTTGCTCAGCTGTTTAACTGTGCCAGACTTGGAGCTTTTTTTGTTGTTAGCGTATTTTGAGTGATGGCATATTTAAAGCTTTAAATACAGTGTCTCAATGTCATTGCAAGCATTTTGTCCTTTCGCCAGCTACTTGAAAATTTTTCTTAATTACTCTCTGAATTTTATACTTACTCCCTCTTGAAGGACAATATACTTGTTTCCCTTTTAAGTTACATTGCACTGCAGTGTACCTTTTTTGTTGCTTTTTCCTCTCCTGCAGTAATACTGAACTTGAGCACACCGTGTTCCTTATGACTCTTCACTATTACATTTCAAACTCCCTCCTATGTACCACTCGTGACTAAATGAAGAGTTCATCCTCCACTTCGCTCTTCTGAGTGGTCGTTCTAAGAGCTATTCATTTACGAGGGCTAAAAATACAGTCTTTGCATCATTGACATGCTATTTACCTGGTCTATATGGTGGTAATTAATATCTCCTATTATCATTACATTTTCTCCCCTGACAACCTCTTAAAGTCCTCCAGCTGTTTGTCATTCCACTATCCTAATCAGGTGGTCAATAGTGTATACTCAGTATTACTTAGACACATATCAATACATAATGGTTCTCTGTTAGTTTAAAATTTTAAGCTATTTTAAGCTTTTTTTCCTCCTTTTTAAAGTATTTTTTTCTTCCTCCCCCCCCTTTTTTTTTTTCTCCTTTCCTTTCTGTAACCTGGACAAATACTGTGCTAGAAGCCAGAATCATTTTCTGTGGCTTCACATCTTGAGATGCTGCTCTGGGAATCATCTTCCTACTGAAATGAGACAAGATCTTACATTGGCTTGGGTTTTTTGTTGTTGTTGTTGCTTTTTTAAAAATCAAATTCACATGTTCAATGTCTAGCTCTGGGCTTTGCTCCATGAAAATGCCTTCCTTCACTAACCCTCTTTCAGTTTGCTGCTTGTACATTTGTAACTGAAAAGAAGGGTAGGGATATTTTCTAGCTGCATGTGCTCCCCCATCTTCTCTAATGGAGAGAAGCATTTTACGGTCGTTGCTGGTTAAGGTCAGCTTACCGTATATAAAGACATTCAGCTTTTTATACCCGTACTGGAGTTCTTGCCAGGGTAACGAGTATGGCAATCATTCCCTAATTTCCTCAATCTCTATTCAGAAACTAGCACTATGTTTGCCGTTTCTCACTTCTTGATTACCAAGGCTAGCTTACGCAGAAGGCTGTACACTGCATCAGATAATTCAGTGGTTTCATATCTGAAGGGCTTATAAGTTCTTGGGAAGTACTATCACGGTTAGTCATTGTCACTGAGCCTCTGGCACCTCCCTCATGCCTTCGCAGTGACCACAAACACATTTAGTTTTGAACATGGCTGTGAGTGCAGGACACCCATGTCTGAGGGCATTCTTGAGCTCTGCCTTTATTGCAGTGTATCAGGTTTGGGGCTCCTTCATGAACAACTTTAAGTCTCGAACTCTTTGCATCCTTCATTTTGGGGGCATGGCACCTCTCAGATTGCTGGTGCGGAAAGCTTGTAAGGTGCTTTCCCCTTGCTACTGTTCTAGGGTGCACCAAGCCTTCCTCTGAGCTACCCGCATGCTTGG
The DNA here is from genome assembly GCF_000699245.1 of Pterocles gutturalis. Classification (NCBI taxonomy): domain Eukaryota; kingdom Metazoa; phylum Chordata; class Aves; order Pterocliformes; family Pteroclidae; genus Pterocles; species Pterocles gutturalis. The sequence goes on from NW_010137808.1 coordinate 6,859, forward strand.
TTGAGTTAATTTGAGTTGAGTTTCCTGTTTCTGTATCATTTATGGTTTTGGCCAAGCTCCTTAATGATCTGACACCCACAAGACTCTGTTATCTGCTCATCGCTCTGCTAAGAGCTTCCGAACTATACAGATATTGCCACCATTCTTGCAAATTTGACTGAACCAGACCAAAGCTGATTAGGTTCCTGCAAATTTCCTGACAGTCAGCAGTGGCACAGATGAAAGAGAGCTGACCCTCTCCCCTTGAGTGGGGGAAAAGCAGAACCCAGCGGCAAAATGGCTCATCCATCGTGCGTGTTATGACCAGCTGTGCTGCCTCGTGTGAATGTAGGTGTCATGCAGAGGAGATACGCTTTGTATGTGCAAGGGACAGTGGCACCAGAGCAAAGCACCCAGAACTGAATCAAGTCTGCTTTTCTCTGGGTCACAGTGGGTGCCAGATACAGCCCCAGCAACAGCCTAAGGAAAAGAGACCTTGCAATCTCATGCTCTGCTTTGCTAAAGGCAGTTGCAAAACCCTGTGGACACATCCAGGGTGGAAAAATGTTGTGTTGTATTCACTAGCAACTTTCATCGTGAGGGTTTTGCATGTATTTACTCGGATCTGGAGAGGGCATCTGTGTGTAAATGAGGGCTTTACCTATTATCTTCCTATAATACCCTCACTCTTGATTTTTTTGTTTGATTTTAAACCCACCTTGAGGCTTTTGAAGGTATAGCATTATATACATTTAGCCTCTGATAAAGACAAAAGAACTGTCTCAAGCTATATTTGCTGCAGACAGCTCTGCTGTTCCAACTCTAGCCTGGTTTCAGGTGAATGTTTCCTTATCCCCTTGAAACAGTTGCAGGCTGACCTAGTGTTCACCTTGTTGCATGCACCCTTCCTTTTATTACAAAGGTGATCTTTTCTAGTCCATTTATTCAACCCTTCAGCTTTCCTGTTCCTTTAACAGGGATAAAATCCCTGCTGTAAAGCCCAGATTATTCCTCTCCACCTTCCAAATCTATTGCTTTCTATTTACATTAATATTACAGTTACTGACAACACATTGTCCTGTGCACTGAAATCTATCCTAAACATAATGAATATCTCTCTTGCTTTCAGGCTGATAGTCTGACCGTCTCTAGTGAAGCTGCTATTGCACATGACAATAAAACCCTCTGAAAAAGGGATCTAATTGCTGCCCTCTTCATCCATCCTGCACACGCTCCATGGTGGTTTGCCGACTACTGCCCAGGATTGGAAATCATGTTTCCCTTCCCACTGTCTGTAGATCGTGGCGTGTGTCGCTCTGAGCTGTCCTCAGCCAGACTACCTCTCAGATGCCAGTCTTATCTCTCACAGGAGGAATAGTTGTATCCGTAGTGTCAAAACACGGCCCACAAGCTTTGCTTGGATGGAGTGACTTTTGGGAGTGACTTTTGGTGCACAGCAAATGCTGAATGTCTGTCAAAGGTTAATTTTGTGTCTCTTCCCATTGACTTAGGTAGACTTTCCAAGCTGCAGTGTTGTCTCCTTGGCCTGTGATCAGTCATGGTCTCCTATATGATGTCACTCCTTTTTCTTAATTTCAGGAAAAAAATAAAATCTACCTTGTTAGGCTTTATTTTAGTGTAGGATGGAGAACATACATTTGTGTGACATCCTCCCTGCAACAGGCCTGGGACAAGCATTCGGTCTTGGTTTGCATTATTTTACCTTTGTAATACAAAGTTTGCTGCAGGGAACAATCCTGTCTTGGCAAGAAAATGGAGAAGATAATATCTTCCTCTCTCATTACTATAAATCATTTAACAAAGGCAATACATAGGAATTGAGCCACATTCCTCAGACTAAGGCATGTTTCTTCTTAACCTTCAGTGAGATCTCATTTGTTGCTCTGCTTGACGGGACGTAGTCTGTGTTTGGTTCTGCTTGGCTGGGGGCTCCCCAGAGGACTGGGCTGCTTGCTTCTTCATTCAAAAGTTCATAGTGTGCAGATAAAAGCAGAGTTTGTATGATATGGTAAATGTATTTTGCTGATGATGGGCAGAGGGTTACAAAATTGAATTTGTGCATTTTTTCTCACTTGTCTCTGTACTTGTGACTCAATGCTGCCTGCTTGAGACTGCATACCCCACATTTCCACTGGGCAGATTTCTTTTTCACTTTTCCCTGCTTACCACAGCATCTCTCCACAACAGGAGCTCTGCCTAATCTGGGCTCTCCCTCGAGCACATGAGGTGCTGCATTACTGAGCAGTCCCAGCCTCCTTGTCCAGGGCCCATGACAAAGGCTGTTTGAACCCAGGGATGCTGCAACATGTCTATGTGCTCTTTTGGACCCTGCCTCTGCCAGGGACCCATCACTGACTGGTACTTTTGCGTGCATTTGGCAGTGCGCTGCAGCCTGTAGCAGATCCACAAGAGAAGTGTTTTGCTGGCATATTTACTTAAGAAAGAGGATAGTCCAAGGCTGCCTGTGCAAGTCTTACTTCACTGTAGCTGGCCCATTTCATTCAGGGATCTGCTGTGCTGATGGAGAAGGTGCCACCTTCAGAACAGGGTTTCTGTGAGCACCAGCCACACAGGAACCAGACTCTTGCAAATCAGCGATTTATAGTCCATCCCCTTCTCCCATTTCTGTATATTCACACTGCACGACCAGAGAGGCAGGCAGTTTACTGGCCATGCATGGGGCTAAATCCTGGTTCCACTGAATCCCACAAAGGCCATGTGCTTCAATGGGGCCATTTATTATCCTGGTACCTCTTTGCCTCTGGCATCTCTGAGGCTGTAACAACACTGGGTGTGGTTCAAGTCCGGGTGAGAAGACACGTTTCTGCTCTAATGTCTTTCTGAATATTTTCTGTTCCTATGGCAAAACGGATGTCGGAGAGACTTGCTGTAGAGTCTGCCTTGAAAGTCTTACCTCTGAGATGCCAGGCCCTGTTTGGTGTTAAATGAAATTGTCTGCAGCTCATTAACATGAAAGCATTTTCTTCACTGGTCTGGACAGCTCAGTAGTAACCAGCAGATGAACCAGAGAACAACTACACTCTCCACTAAGCTTTGCCTGCAAACAATTAACATCAAAGGGGAGCCACTGTGAAACAGGGCAAAAACAACGCTCCCACTGCAGCAAGTCTCATGGCTGGTGGGAAAGTGGGGGGAGGCTGAAGCCCTGTCCCAGCTAGGACTTTGTGCTGAGATGTTTGCAGGAGCGAGCAGAGGAATGGCTGCTGGGGCCTGCTGATGTTGGCCAAGAAAAAGGTGGATCCACTTTGGTTTGAACAAAACTGTCCAATGGTGTTGGTGACAGCATGGTGCAGGCTCTGGTGGATCGGACCCCATCTGGCCTAGTTCTGGGATCAAGTCAGATCTGCCATCGCCTTGGTACGTTGGTGATACCTCACTTAGCTCTCGCTCTTGCTGGGTCTCGAGGACAGCCCCACTGTTCTTTACACCCTTCTTCTCCATCCCTCTGAACACAGAACTTTTGTCTAGCAATTCCAGATGCCCTTTTTTTTTAAGTGGACCTTGGCCATCTGTTTGCCTTTTCTCACAGAAGGCCTGTGGATTTTAACCATTTTTCAGATTACAGGACCATTACCTTCCTCTAGCTCTCAAGCACTTTCTCCTGCCTTATGTACGGGATCATCTGATTCATGCTTTCCTCATCTTCTTCCTCTCTGCTTTGCCGGTGCGCAAGAAATCCAAATTGTTGCTATTTATCACACAACAGTCTGTGATTAGCCATGGGAGGGGTGTAGCAGGGTTTGGAAAATTAATTAATTTTCATACGCACCTACTGATTGTTTTACCACAGCTAATACTTGTCCCATTCAGAGATCAGAAGCTTTTTGGTTGGTGCTACACCAGCACAGAATAGAAACATGGGGCTATCTTGAAGAGTTTGCTGTCTAAACATCAATCTAGGAATGGAGGATTGCAAAAAAGAGAATAACAAAACCCAAACTCTAATAATAAGTGCGGCAGGTCAAGATTAGAGATAATATAGCCACAATGGGATGTGCCAGCCAGCACACGCTTCCTTGCTGCTGGCTCTGCCGTGGGAGTGCTAACCTCCAGCCACAAGGCAGATGATAGAGCTGCAGGGCACAGCCAACACAGTTAAAGCCACTAAGGCTCATGAGTCAAAGTTGTAGGACATGACTTTCAGGGAACCTACTTTCTCCAGAGGGCAGGTGCACTTGGTGGAAAAGCATACGTAACTCTGTTCACGCTTGCTCAAAAAAAAGTATGTTCAAAACTGATCAGGTGCATTGAAGGACAGCTAATAGCATCTGGGCAATACTCGAGCGCACAGAAGGAAGAACTACAGAAATTTTTCTTATCTACCCTAGAAAAAGTAGGGCCATGGGGAGGCTGTGCACAGACTTGAGTTAGGGGAAGACTGGGGAGAAAAGATGCTTAAAAGAGCACTTTAGCACTGCTTGGGTGTCAGTGGATTGGGGAAGATGGGCCGCTGGTGTGCTAGGAGCAGGTCTGCAGCCACTAGAGAAGCGAAATCTGGGGAAAGCCTCCTGAAAGGAGTTAGCAGGAGCAAGAAACCAAACTTGTTCTGAAGTGGAGATCAATAAATTTAGGACCAGCATCATACGATCCAGTTGCCTGTCACAGCAGGGATGTGAACTGAGCACAGAGGAAACAAGGAGATAGCAGCAGCTTGATGGCCAACAGCCATGCTGCCACCAAGCTTACCACCACCAAGTTTATTTTGTGGGCATTAGAGCAAGAGAAGAATCTTGCAAAGAAGGATTTGCAGGAAAGCTCTCGTGAAAACCACAGAGGGCAGGCACTAATCCTGGTGTATCTGGACTGATAAGGTACAAGGTCAGCAACCATTAGCTGCAGTAGCAGCTTGTCCACCTGCTGCTGTAGCTACCGTACAGACTGCGGACAGAAGTTCCCTGCTGGAGTCTAGAGCATTTAAGTTGCAATCCTTTTGTTTTGATCATCTGTCTCTCAGGCAAGAAGTACTTCTTCTGTGGTTAGTGCAGTGCCTAACACATTTTGAACTGGCTCTGGCAAGCGGCTTGTCTGGACTTTGAGTGGAAGGAAGATTCCCCACGGCCAACAAAAGGGCTCTGGAAATGAAGACTCCAGTGGCTCATCACACTGAAAAAAAGGTGGAACGAAGACCAGGATATCACCAAGAACTGGAGTGAGATGCAGCTAAGGGGATCATTCCTGAGCAGAGATGCAAAGAGCTTTTCCCACTGTTTGTAGCAGAGAGATTCTTTGCAGGTCCTGTTTTCCTTCTTTCCACCACTAATGGCTTTCAAACCAGGACTGGGATCCCCTGATCACTAAACCAGGCTGCTCCACTCACAAAAACAAGCTTCACATTGCTCTTTCACAAGGCAGCTTCATCTTGAAACAGGCTTCTTGCCTCTTGCTACTCTGTTTGCCGTCTGCTCTGGGAAGTTCCACCTCCTACAGTTAGAAACCATCCTCTGATGTTCTCCATGAGAAAAGAGCCAATTAATAACTGCCTTGATGTTATCATTGGGCTTCAGATATCTCAGTGCCTTCCTTGGAATTTACACCCTTTCCCCACTGGAGCCTCCCCTGCACACTGGCGGAGCAATCACACCTTGGTTTGCTTTCCTCTTGCTGGACTAGCCAAATGGAGCTGTCCTGGTCTCCTTCTGTAGGACAGGCTTATTGCTCTCCTGTACACACTGACAGTTCTTTTTGAACAGAACAGCCGGCAACTCCAGCTGCGACTGCGCCAGAACAATGACATAACCACTTCTCTGTCTCTGCAGGAAATACATTATCTGGGACATCCAGCTACCACATCTGCATATAGCCAGCATTGACCTCTCCACCTTTCAAACCCCCTAATCGTGTGCGGCTCTCCAAGGTGGGGTTAATGGCTCCAGGGGTTAGGGTGGGGGAATAAACACCACCACTCATGGAGTTCATCTCTGGCCTTGCGGCAGGGTTTGGGGTAAGACATTTCACGTTTCCGAGCTTGCAGAAAGCTGGTGCTGATGTTTTCCTCCTGCACAGCAGCACCGTGCCAGTCCCTTGCCTATCCACGCGCTCACCGCTTGCCATCAGAAATGGCATCATTGCCCCCCTACGACGTCCGAGCTCACGGCGGAAGGAGGGCTTTGTTGGGCTGGCGTAAGGCTGAAGGGTGAACGCGCACCACCAGCACGCAGGAGGGGCTGTCAGGGATCCGCCGCTGCGGGGTCAGTACTGGGAGGCCTCTTGGCCATGGCAGCCCAGCGTCTGTCCTTGTCATCACGGCCACCAGCAGATCTGGTGTGTTTGTAACTGCCCCAGGAGCGGGTGAGGAGATGTCAACCCTTCCTGATGGAAAATGGTGTGGCCTCCTCAGGGGTGGGATGTCCCCTCAGGGCCAGTGATCCCTCAGGGGAGCCATGTCCCCTCAGGGAACGGTGATCCCTCAGGGGTGGGATGTCCCCTCAGGGCCAGTGATCCCTCAGGGGAGCCATGTCCCCTCAGGGAACGGTGATCCCTCAGGGGTGGGATGTCCCCTCTCAGTGATCCCTCAGGGGTGGGATGTCCCCTC
>NW_010137809.1:0-9646 GCF_000699245.1 Pterocles gutturalis
CTGCAGGAGGGGAAGCACGGTGCAGAGGGAGCGGCCACGCTGTTCTACATGGTGCACTGCGGGAAAGCCTTGTACAACAACCTGCTCTGGAGGAACTGGTCTGCGGGGACACTGTCCCGAATGGTCATCATCGGGAACAGCTTCAAAGGCATCGAGGAAAGGTGGGTGCAGCCCCTCTGAAAGCATCTTCCTCTCCTTGCTTCCTTTACTGTTTTTTCTCTATTGCTTCTGACAGGAATTTCCAGATTTTGCTCATTTTCTCCTTGCTGGCCTGTTAGCAGTCATCAGCCATCTCTGACCTTTTCCAGCCCCAGACCTGTTCAGAAAAGCTGCCTTAAAGTCAGAGGAGTGTCGTGTCTAATGCTGGTCACCTCCTGTTCTTCTAGGTTGTTGTCAAGAATATTGGAGAGAGATTATTCTTACATAGCAAAGGTATGGGTCACTGGTTTTTTGTGTTGACAAAAACACTTTTTAATGAGAAAGGAAATGAATTACAGTTGGAAAGAAGAGGGTGGTTATTTTAAAAATGTTTTTCCTGGCTGCTACACTATAAAAATTAATCGTTTTAAGATTATTCTACATGATCTGCAAAGCACGCTGTGCACAGGGGTTCGGGTTAACACAACACCATTGTCAGTCACCAATTCGTAACTGAACTGTTCTGCCAAGTTCCTGTACATAGTACATAACTTTTTCCCCAAATGCTCTTTAGATCTTGAAAGGGACAGAGGAAGTGGCGCTCCCCACTCACCCTTGGTACCTGGACACCTTTAACGACACCTCTGTCCACTGGTTCCCCTGGCAAAAACTGAAGGAACTCTCCCCTGAGGTCTGGGACTTTGTGGAGGAGCCGACGTACCAAGAATGTGAGGACTTGGAGATCATCAGGAAGGAGGACGGAGCTGAGCAGCACAGTCCTGCAGAGTCCTGACCGCTCTGCAGCGGGGGGCCCTGGGGCTGTGTCTCTTCCCACGGCAGCTTCCGTGCAGCCAAGACAAAGCTCAAGCGCTGACAGTGTTGCCAGGCTCTGCCAAAAGCGGCAGCACCCCAACACTGAGTGTGAAGGGATGTTTTTGTATCTTAATTATTTAATAAAAGGTAAAGCTGTGCTTTGACTTGTACTCACTGAACTACAGCAAAGTAATTTAACTAGGAGCTGCCTTTTAAACCAGCCGTTACCCTGTGTAACGATGGCTCTTTCGATCCCCTCCCCTTTCATGAACAGTTCAAAGCCTTTGTGTGTCTCATGAAGGGGGAATTGGAGAGGGTTGTGGTTGAAGGTATTGGTGTCTGGCTCCAAATGCAGTACAAAAGCTTTCTCACAGGCAGGGGCACTTTCAGCTGTTCAGTGCTACTGAAATCAGCACTTTGTTCTGTGAAAATCAGGTCATCTCCCTCCAGAGAAAAACAGCCTCGGTTTCCCCCCCTCACCTCTGTGCCCTGAACTACTGCAATCCCACAGCTGACGTTCTGTGAACTTGCTGGAAAAAAATCCTTCCAGCTCTGTGTTGCCAGGGCAGAGAGGGATCCCGGAGCGGTTGACGGCCTGCGGGCAGGCACCAGGCTGAAGGAGCCACCAGCACACCCGGAAGGAGGTGGGACAAGTCCCCCCTGTGCACAGTAGAGAGGAGCCAGCTGCCTGAGGGACGTTGCCAGGACCGTAACCCTCACTGCCAGAGCAGGCAAGGAGAAGCTGTGACTGCTCTGTCGCTGGAGACCTTCAGGACTCAGCTAGACCAGCCCTCGCTCATCCGCTGTTGGAGCAGAGAATCACCTCCTGCGGTCCCTTCTAAACCTCTGTCACAGGGGGCAATTACACAAGCACCGCCTTCCACGTGTGATTGCATCTCTGGACACTGCCTGAACAGTTTTAAGAAAAAAAATCCTGGCACACAGCTACAGTTTCCCTCTATTTACAAATCTGTAGCTTCTTTATTCTGAGGCAGTTACACTAAAAAAGTGAGCAGGATGGTCCTCAGCGCCCCAAGCGGGGCCTCACTTGGCCATGTCGATGAGGCTCTGCAGAGAGGTCGGCACCCAAGTCTTTTCTCCTTGTACAAACACAACGCCTCTGTCAATGTAAATGACAATCCGTCCAAACGTATACAACTGCTTCCCTTCGTGCCGCTTTCCAATCACAGGCATGAAAACAATGTTGTGCTCCTCTGCTTTGGTCTGAATTAAGTCCTTAAAGTTCATGGGCACGGAGCTGGCGGCCATGCCGATGCCACGCTGGGCCATGTTCTCGGCCTCGCGCCGCTCCTGCATGGCTTCGTACTGGAAGTCTTTCCTCCGCTCAGTGTGAGTGAGGTAGGCGATGTTCTCTCGAGCGCCTGGCTGCATGTACCCGCCTGTTCAGAGAGACAAAACGTGAAAATAAGGTGCCAGTCCGTTCCCAGCACAAGGTCTGTGGGTAAGCTCCAGCCCAGGACACAAAGTCACTCAATAATGCTCTGAATCCTCCTTCACACACTAATTCATTCAGTGTTATGCTGTTATTGCTAATACGACATGGTGAGCTTGAGAGCTGCAGCAGAAGGAACAGGATTTGATACAATCCCAAATTGTGCCTGAGCATGCACAGGAGAGGATGCTGCACTGCTGCTGGCAAAGGGAAAATGGGAACAACGAACACCACTCCTCAAAGCCAAAATTCAGCCTGTGGTGTAGAACTGCAACAGTGGCTGTTGCCAAATGGGGCTAAGGATGGAGCAGCACCAGACTGCAGAAGCAGCGCTGCATCAGGAGCACTTTCACTATCAGCCCTCAGCTCACTTTCTGGCTGCATGAGCATCACACCAGAAATTTCTCAAGAGGTGAATTCCTCTTTGTGCAACACTTGCCTGTAGTTGGATCATTTTACCATAGAAATAACATTTAAAATAGACTTCAAGGAATGCTGCGTGTTCCTGATGCAGGTTCTCCATCACACTGTACAGCCAGCAGGCAAGAGGAATGCAGGAAAGGATTTCTCATCTTGGAGGGCAGGGCGAATTTCAGGTGCCCTCAGGCATGGCCCTTCTCTTTTACACAGTTTAATTCCCAGCGAATTCCTAATGGTAAGGGTCAGAAGGGACCTTAAAGTTCATCGAGTTCCACCCCCCTGCCAGTTCCATCCCGTCACCATACGCCACCTACCAACACTGGAAGAGACAGCGCGGTTCATGATGTCAAGAGCTTCATTAAACTTGTCTTTGATTGACGGATGCGCTAACACTTGGTCTGAGAACATGGACTTCCAACCCAAGTACCACTTTGTAATTTCTTCATAATTGGGGCTGTTACTGAGCCAAGAGCAGAGCACCTGCAAAACAAACAGCATGACAGATGAATGCAGCAGGACAGGGACATTGACAGAGGAGAGTCCTTAACATCGCTCAGTTTATGACTGAGAACAGAAAGCACTGTGACAGTCTCAGGAAATCGCCTGTTCTGGTGTGTGAGTGGAATGACCCCGTTTGGTGGTTAAACCATTCCAGCACTGGGGCAGCCATTGCTGGGCAGGAGTCACCAAAACACCTCACCGTGAATCGAGCCTGTTTCCTCAGCCGTAAGAGCTCCTCACCTGCAGCCACTTTGGGAAGAAGTGTTTCTCCAGCAGCCCAACCAGACTGGAGACAGAAATCATCCCCTCCCAGTCAATCACCCAGTAGAAGGCATCCATGTGCTGCTGGTGAGGGTTTATGATGAGCTCGTTCAAACACATCCCTGCGAAAAGGGGCAGAAGAGTTAGAAAAGAACTTGACTCTCAGTTTTATCAGCACCTGGACCTCTTTCACCAGAACACCCCTGATTTGAGGAGCGCCTGGATTGCTTATTACCCTAAGGGCATTCAGGATCTTTAAACTGCTTGGCTGATCCCTGCCACCAAAACAGTGCGCCTCCATTTCCAGCGATTACAATTTGCTGCCGGAACTGAGAAACTTAAAACATTTGACTGTTTTTAAGACTACAGAACCTTTCAGTCAGTTTGCACAGCTGAACGGTGAATTACAAAAATCCCACAGTGAAGCCACTAGTATAGACTAAAGAACACAGGAGTAACAGAGGCACAATTTATAGCATGATACTATCTGACAGCTATCAGATACTCCTGTCAGCTGAAGATGAGAGGAATCAGATAATTTAGAAAAATAAGACAGAAAACACTGAGAATAATCAGAGCACTTTCCTGTACTTCCTAAAATGTTTGCCTCTGACAAAAAACGCACGGTAGCAATAACACAAAAGATGGAAGCTTTGTCTAAACTTACTACTAATATTCTTTGCAGCAACACTGACAACCATGTCAACACGTAGCTGTTCTAGGTGTAAGGGGGAAGGTGGGAACCAGCAGACTGCAGAAATTCAGCACTGCTTGACTTGTCTCACCTAGCTTAGGCACGATGTTTTTGACCATAAACGCCTCCCACGAGCCAGGTGTGAACACATCTTTCCAGGGCTGCAGGATAAGTTTGGCGGAGGAGTCGCTGGGATGCCACTTCTGCAGCGCGTTCGCCAGCTTGTTTCGGATGGGAGAATAGAGCGGCTCCAATCGCGCCTGCATCAGGGGAAGCCAGGGGTGGATCCACGAATGGATCGGGACTGTGTCTGTCAAAGGATTCCAGTTTTCAACCTTGAGGCGAAACAGAGAAAAGATTAAAACAACTCCATCCATTAGCAGTAAGTCTTCCACATGCAAGAAGAGCCACAATGCATCCCCCCAAATCCTAAAAGTTTCAGCAGAGGCAGCCAACCAGTATTTTGGAAGTTCTTGACTGAAATCCAAATACAGGTTCAGAGCAGAGTGTCATTCTAATGTCGCTCTCTCCTCTTACCTCTTTCTGCAGCTTGGGGAAGATGAGCTGATCCAGAATGTTATCCAGTATCCAGACAGGAACAACGTTTACCCAGCTATCCAAGAAATCCACCATCGATCCACAGTTCCTCGGCTGCCACTGTGCCACTATGTTTCTGACATATGGCATCCAGATTTCCCACACCAGTCTGGAAAAAATAACACAAATAAATCAAAGTTAAGCTTAAAGCTACAGCCCTAGGCCTAAATAAACCAAATGGTGGCTGTTATTTAAAAGCTCCTTCTTTTTGTATAGCTGACAGCTGGATTTTAACAGACACATCAAGGGAATCATCTGGAAAGCACACTTGGATCTGTTCTTTTCCATTCCTGAGGAAGCAGCACTTGAAGATGCTGCACAAAGTACAACTCATTTGCTCTTTACCTGTGAAAAGCATCTGTTGACAGGTCCTGCCCATTGTGTGACAGCAGCTGATCGTTTTCCAAAAGGCTCTTCCACTTGCCTATGATCTCTGTGCCGTACGTACAGTCCTGGGAACAATAAGGCATGAGCGGCCTTTAGCCTTTTTCACTCATTTCAGCTGGTATCTACATGTCTTGGTGTCAGGACCACCACCACCACGTGGTCGCAACACCTCCCCCCCCCCACTCCCCTCCCGGTAAGATGGGGACGAATAAGAAAAGTGGAACCTCCTGAGTTGAGATAAGGACAGATTTTTAATAATACCACACGAGGAAAGCAAAAGAAAGAAGAATATAACAATAAGACAAGATATAGAGTACAATGGAAACACTGATACAATGAAAATCTCACCACCACGAGCTTCACAAAAGAGACCCCTCTCCCGGCTAGCTTCCCCTTATATCCCGGGCATGACGTCAGCATGGTATCGAATATCGGGCTATGCCCAACTCCCAGCTTCTGTGAAGAATTAACCCTATTCCAGCTGGACCCAGGACACTACAAATTGCTGACAGTGTGCTTGGCTGCAGATGGCTTTTTCACCCACTCAAAAGGCAAGCTGGGAGCTTCCAGCTGTGATTAGTAAAGTCTCACAAGAGGAAAATCCCACTTCACCGACTGAACATATCTCCAGGGGGAAGGAGAATAGCCTGGACTTTTCCAGGTATACAGAGAGAATTCAGACTCAACCTCTCACGGACTAACTGGCATTAAGAATAGACAGCGCATCTCTGACAGCCTGAAAGACAGACCTCTTGCTTTTGCCATGAAATACCAACTAGAGGCTTAGCTTCTATCTACTTTTTCTTCCCAGCACCCATGAAAGGGGTTGATTTTAACATTATAAGCTCCCAAATTGTCAGCTGCTTTGCAGAACAGTAGCCTCCAGTCACAGCAAACAGAGAGTGGGACAGAATGGGGTTTTGGTTTTTTCCTTCTCTCCAGACTGATCCGGAATTTGGGACAAGGAGTGGAGGGAAGGCAAGATAATAAAGACTACGTAAGCCATCAAAGTAAGGAGTGCAGAGAAATCAAACTGATACACACCTTGAGGGGATCCCAGTTCTTGAAGTAATCTTTCATGAGGGGATAGACTATTGCTACCGCCAGGTCCACCCTATCAGACATTCTGTACTCTTCATAGTACTTGTCTTGAAGCGTCTCAAAAATCTTTGCACACTCATCCAAGGTTAAGGGATTTTCACAACCGGGCTGCATCCGCCTCTCGCACTCTTCCACCATCTCGAGCACCTTGCTGAGATTGCTAATTGCTCTCTCCTCGTGCGAGAGAACTTCTGACATCTTCTGGATCTCGTGGGTCAGGTTGACGACCATGTCTCTCTCATACTGCAGCTGCCGGTCATTCTGGATGATCTCCTGCTCCGTGATGTCGATGAGAAGCTGCAGGTTGTGCTCCAGCTCGGGCAAGGCAAAGCCCTGGGGCTTGGAGTCTTTGCCCAGCGGCTGCTGAGGGCTGTCATCGGGGATATTGTGCTTGTGGCTGATTTGACTGTAGCTGTAATAAACCTTCTGCTCCCGGCCCGTCATGTCTATAACCTTCCGACAAACAAGAACAAACGTGTTGTCTTAAAAGAAACTGCATTTCATGTTTAAAAAAGGAGGAAATCCCTGAACCCAAATTGAAAACTGGAGATTTCCAAGTACCTTAATTACTCCAGGAGGCCACTAACCTGACCTCAGTTTGAGCATTTCAGTGAGTAATTCTGCAAGTGGTTATGATGCAAGCAGTATGCTAGTCATTCTCGCATGGTAGTCCTAGGCACTTTTATACTTTTTAAAGATATTAATTTTAGACAATTTTATTTTCTGCATAAAAGACAAACCCCTTATTATCCATCTGACGTATAAGGTGGTTCAAACCACATGTTTAGTTGCACAATCCCAAATAAGGACAATGTTTTCAGAAGCAGATGAGCATTTTCCTTCTGACAAATTTGAAACAATTCAACTTGATTCGCAACTAAAAACCCCCATGTTTAAGCTCATGTGCATTTTCCTGAGACCAAAGAAGTTGCTTAAAAACAAATCCCACATTCTCGGTGACACAGTGGTCCATGCCACGATTCAGCGAGGCCTTGGTTTTCATGAGGCTGCAGACAAGCAGTTCTTAGAACCGACTTCTATTAAGGGCACGGGTGGCTACAAAGCACTCACAGTACCAAAGTGGACACTGTTTCCCCAAGATGCCACCTCGTGGGTTATCAACCTTACCTTGACTTGAGCCAGCTCCTTCTGAGGGGCTGAAAGCTGCTTGTTGATCCTGCCCTTGGCTTTCAGTTCTTCTACTGTCTTGTAGCTGTATTTGGGCTTCTTCTTGCCTCCATTAGGGTCCTTTCGCCACTGACTGAGCTCTTTTTGAAACTCCTAAACAAAAACAAAGAGGAGGTGTGGTTGCTGCTCTTTGTCACACCCCAAACTCTGTTTTCTGCAGGAAAATAACCATCAGATCAATGAAGAATGCTGTGCAGCACAATAACGGGGAAAGGGGTTCAGCTCAGTGAGAAACCAGCTCAGATGCTGGGCTCGGTCAGCCACCCTACTCACAATGCTGGCACCATGCTTCTGGTCCTTTTTTTTTTTTTCTAGGCAAAACACAAAGTCTATTCACCTGGGAGGACTGTTTGAAGGTAGGGTTCTAGCAAGACTACTAGAAAAAATGAACCAGAAACAACAAAAAGAACATCACAGAGACAAGAAATATGTGTCTAAAGGAAATTCATGCACTACGTCCTCAGCTTATATAAAATGAGCCCAGACAGTTTTCTCTGACACAGAAGCCGACACCAGAACTGAATTTTGTCCAGACAACACAACAGGGAAACAGACACACCAAGACTCGCACAAATACCTCCTCAGCTTCTTCTTCCGAGTCCACAACAGGGAAGTCCTGCAAAGACTGGCTGGTTCTTTCCGAGCCATATGCCCCCACAGCTCCTTTGCCTTTCCTCTGTTTGGCCTCAATCGGATTGATAATACCTAAGAGGACAGCGGTTAGATCGTCTTTTTCCTTTTCTCTTGCAAAATAACAAGAGCATAAAGTTGGCCTACGGTCATTTAAACACAACGGAATCTTATCATGGGGACCCAGATCACTTGCAAGATGCAAGAAAACAAGAATGACGTTGTAGCCACCTGGAGATGGCAGTTCTTTAAAGAATCCCATCTCTTCTCCAAATCACTAGTTAGCAATAAACAAGCAGACACACAATCGCAGTACCTTGAGCATTCTTCCCGAGACCTTTTCCGGGGACGTAACCCATCTTCTGGAGAAGCTTCTGCCCAATTCCCTTCGTGTGTCTCTCCCAGCTGCCAAAATCCACGAAAGATTTTGTCCCCCCTGCAAAGCCTTTCTGACTAGGCTTGAAATTACCACCCTGTTAAAACAAACAAACAAAAACCCCACACAGCCGTAAGGCATCATAATAACCAAGCTCTGTGTAATTTCACTCTAAAGGAAGGTTTTTCCCAGAAGCGATTCAGTCATCTCCGCACTGCACAGCTGACGGCTTGTGCATCCATGTAAGCTGCCTGAGATCTAAGGAGCTTCCTGAAATTCCTCAGATGGAGAAGGAAAGTCCTGACAAGCTGAGAGTGACCAGCTGCCAGTTATCAGGCTCCACCACTGGCTTTAGCTGAAGCTGCTCCCCAACTCTTTCTGTGTTCGGTAACTGAAGACACAAATTTGAATTTTAATCTATTACATGCTCACGCTTACCATACTGTTCTGTAAGAGTGAAAAATCAGAGGAATTTTTGTTACTGCAAGGAAGTAAACCACAGTCATTCTTTTATTTTAACCTCAATGGACCACGGGGATTATTAAGGCAGATAAAAGGGCCCAAAGGGACTGACATTCCCAAGGACACACAGTAATACATCAGAATAGCTCCAAAAGACAGAAAACATCTCCCTTAACTGCACTCTACCACGTGTGGTTCTCTGGATTTATTCCTCCCTTTCTTTAGTGCCCTATTATTGTTTCAATCAAAGTTTCCTAAAGACATGACACAGAATTGAAAACTTCCTGGATAACTCACTGTTTTTAACTTCTTTGGCACAAACTCTTTCGGGGTTTCTTCCTGCTTAACAGGCTTCTCATCGTCATCAGAGTCATCTTCTGACAGATCCTCAGCCGCTGACTTTTTCAGCCCGGCGCTGATGAAGTTCACGGGGGCCGAGTAATCCCTAGAGCTGCGCCGAAACGAGACCCGTGAGTGCATGCTATCCCCGGGGACCAGTGTGCACTCCCACAAGAGCCTGGGGATTACCAGGGCTTAGACTGCACCCCTCAAAATGAAATATTAAAAATAGGCGAGCCGTTTAATGCTCGTTAAACAGAAAGTAATAGAAAATAACGTCCCCCGT
>NW_010137810.1:0-18449 GCF_000699245.1 Pterocles gutturalis
ATTTTAAATAATTTTTTAAAAAATAATTTTAAGAAAGCAAAAGTTGCTGATCTGGGGGTGGACTGGGCAGCTGTCGGGAGTGACTAGCCGCTCTGCAGGGGCTGCTCCGAGAGGCAAGCTGGCTCCTCTGTCCTGAGGGGTGTCTTCTCCAAATAACATGCCTCTGCAAATACTGTCAGAACAGCAGCTACCTGGAAAATGAGAAATGATAATGCAGCTTAATAAATAAAAGCAAGTAAGCACTTTGTACATCTGCCTGTGGTGGTGTTTCTGTCCTTTGCCCGCAACTCACCTGCGCCGTTCCTTCCACAGAACCTGCAGTGGGCCCGTGACGTGCTGCTGGGCAGCGGGGTCCCCTGGCAGCAGCTGAAGCACATGCCTGCACAAGGCCTCTTCTGTGAGAGGAACAAGACAAACTTCTTCAATGTAAGTTTATACAGCTGATAAACACACCCAGATTTTCTCAGCCATCATTTTAACACCTGTTTATCATTTGAACGGTTTGCAAAGGGACGGTAATGTGAAATTCAGCAAAGGTGCATTGAATGAGCCAGATGAGTGGCTCAAGGAAAGGCAGAATTGTATTATAGAGATATTTACTGGGATTTTCCTCTTGAAGGGAACCACATTAGAGGGATTATTTCTGATGAGCTTGAAAACATGGGGAGAGAAGCACCCACGTTTCTCAGTTATGCATCATTTACCGTATACTTGATGGTTGAACCCTCTATAAAAATTCTAATTCTGTTCATCTTAATTATCCTTTTGTTTACTCTTTCTCAGCTAGACTTGCACGTCTCATGACAAAAAAATAGTGCTAGTTGCTCTAAGAAATCTCCAGAGTTGGAAGGAGCTTTCTTGTATTCAGCTTCTGTAGTGTGGCTCAGCAGAGTATTTCCTAGTCCCACAGTGTAGTAGCAGCACTGTTGTATAGACTAGGCTGTCTCTGTGTCTGTGATATCTTCTAGTGCACAGGAGTGTCTGTGCCTCTCAGTGCCATGGGACACAGAATACTTCTGAGACTTACATGAGGATTTATCTACTAAATTCCCTGCTGTGATTGCGACTTAGCACATTGCTGTTGTCTTCAGTATCTCTGGCTTTTCTGTGGTATGTTCTAGGATTCTGTGCCTTCTGCTCTTCTGTAATAGGATTCTGTAGCTGTTTTGTGGCTTGGAATGTGTGGCAGGAACCTGGAGATGTTCTGTTTGTCTTTCTGGACTATGTATCTGTTATATGGTTGCCTGTGATGGCAGTGTCAGAACTTTATGTCTCTGCTTTCCCATCCAGTGCTTCTGTTTTAATATTTTAATTGTTGTGAAATGTATTTCCATTTTATATCTGTTAACATGTATCTTAATCCTTGCTGTAAATCCTTGCGTTAATTAGCACCTCTGCAAACTTCTGTTAAGTGTAAGGTAAGTGCTCTTCTCTGATTACAATCCCTCAGCTGGGCTGAACAACTAAGGAGTACTGAGAGTGGTTCAAAATTGTATCACGGATCAGTTTGCAAAAAGAGCTTCTATGTCATTCCATCTTTCTGGACAGAAGTTTTGAATAACAAATACTGACAGCCTGATAGGGTATAGACCAAACAGTTGTGACCTGACTGGTGGCTATGTGGCTTTGTTCTGGTTATTTCCCTGCAATATCTGCCCGCTCTCCATACAAGAATCCTGCAGTGTGATTAAACTCTTCAAGCTGGTGAATATTTTGGCTTAGATTCAGCTAACACAAGTATTCTTGTAGAAGTTAATGAAATTATTCAGCGTGCTTCAAGTCAAATATGAACTTTGCATGATCAAGGCTGACTTGTTTATCATTGCGGGATTAAGTGTCAGGAGTATCCTGTGTTTTCATGTATGAGGAAGATGAGCAGTAGGGAACTGAGCAGTGTGTTTCTACTTGAAAATGTGAATTACCACATTGATTGAGAGAGATCAGTGGTTGACCTAGATCATGTCTAGTTCTTGAATGCTAATGCTAGATAATTTAATTTAAAGATAGATTCCATTGTATTCCTAGGTGTATGTTTCCAACATTGTTTCAAAAAGCAATCATTCCTTATTCCACATATTGATCTTTTTATACTCTGAAGGATGAAAAATGCTAGTATAGATACTAGACAATTCTATTTCATAAGCCAACAAAGACTTAATTACCATAATTTAATATTAACTTATTATTTTGTTTAGTTATTAATATTTATTTTATTATTTCTTATTATTTTAATAAGAAATTAAATACACTCTGAAATAAAAGAGAACCTTCAACAAAAGGTATATGCTAGCCCAGTGCAATATATTTGCAATACTGTTAGAAAAGAGAAATGTGTGAAAGCGATGTTCTCTGCTTGAACTTGGGTCTGCCAGTAGATAATGTTAGTCTAGAGTCCTCCGTGTAGACTGCTGCCTCCAGGCTTGAGAAATTTCAGTCTGAGGGCTCAGCACCAGTGTGTCTCAGCTATGGTGACATTATAACTGCCTCAGACAGCAAAACAACTTGTTGGGGCCTTTGTGGATCAGTGCTACCATCCTGACTTATTCCTGCATGTGTGTATGTTAGTCTTGCTGTTAACAGGTACAGTGTACATTATGAGTTTAGCATGATAAAATATTTTGGTGGTCTCATCTTCTACACAGCTATATTTTCAAAATCCTCTTCAAGTAACACTCTATGTGGAACATGTGGCAGTAATCCAGTACAGATGACACAGACATAGCACAGTGAGAAAATCCAGATCCGAGAGAGAAATGGCTGCAAGTGCCCATGAAAAAAAACTGTTAGTGTCATCTGACATTCCAGAATTGGACAAACCTAAATCTGTGAGCAACTTGGAAAAAAAATCTCTCAACACTGCTTTGACCGTGTCTGGGTTAAACCTCAGCTGGTTTGTTCTCATGCAAAGCTCCGAGCCAGGCAGTGGGTAAGCAAATGCACGGCACCATCTGGGTCAGCGCTCAGAATGCAGACTTGTGTGTCATCCATTGCATGCAGATGGTGTTACAGCCCACTGTCCCATCTAGTGTCTTCACATACAGAGTCGGGTGATAAAACAGAAATTACAGAGCTCTACAAAAATAAGTACTTGCATTTAAGCTTAGAAATTAAATGGCCAACCATAAGATTTTCTCAGTTTATTAATGTCCTCCAAGGTTCCTTTCAACAGAAAAACTTTGTCTAAAATGCTTATTTGCTTCCATGAAATGCATCTGGTTTTATTTTTGAGAACTCTGGCCTTTATAATACAAAAGAGTTAAATGTCAAAGTGGCTTTCTGTAGATACTTCACTATTGAAATACCTTTTGCTTCTAGAGCAAGTAGCGCTAGTGTTTTTAATCTCTTGTACAGAAGATTCAGGGTTGTTGAAATTCTAGCTGACTTACTTTTACAAGTGCAAACAACAGCGTGCAAGAGAGAAAGGTACCAGCTCAAAGACAAGTAGGGACTGTGCCAGCCTGCTCCTCCCAGACATTTTATAAATCATGCATACTCCTAGTAGAATTATTTATGAAATGTTTATGACAGCACTGTATGAAAAGAAATAAACCTGGGTAAAGCTGTCTCCTGTTAAATTTTACTGCAGAACTGCTGGTCTGAATCTGTGTGTCACGGTCTGTTGTCTAATTTGTTAGCTGTCACTCAGCTGCGGCTGAAATCTCTTTGAATTCATCTTTTACTGTCTTCAGAAGGAGCAAAAAAGGCATGTTCCCTTAGCCCTGATTTCTTCTCATTTGACATATTACAATAATGTCAGGTTGCACAGAACTTCACTTTGTCAATTCTAAGGAAAAAAAAATACTTAGTGTATTATTGTACCTGTCTGTTTCCCAAACAGAACTGCATGGCCCTGATTTTCTAGGACCAGAGGTTTTTGCATGTTCACGGCCCTGCGAGTGATGGCAATCATTGTATGAATGATTATTGCAAGTTAGGCTTACAGGAATTTCAGCTGCATTCCTATAAATGAATAGCAAGTATTTTTTTCTTTGGCCAGTTACACATTTCTCTATAACCTGCATGTAAAAGTACAATGTAGCCTTTCTCTTCTTTATCTGTGTCTGTGTGTGAGTAAATTATATATAGAGAGACTTTTTTTTTTTAAAAGAGGGCTCCAGGATGGTTTCTATAGTAACCAAATTAGAAATTAATTCACCAGGAGAAAAAAATAAATCCCCAAACATGGCTTTTTAAATATATTCAGATTTCATGCCACTATTAACAAAACAAAGTTAAACTTTGTGCACAGATGATGGGTATTCATCAGTCTGTGCGTGGGTGGTGATTGTGGAAGCAGTGTTTTGATGGTTGAGCTCAGTGTAGCAGTAACTTCTCCATATGGTTTAATATACAGTATTTGTATTTTCCTGGCACATTTTCTGTGGTAATAATAATCTGTTGTAATAAAATCTTGATGTCCATCTTTGGTAACTGTTCCCCACATGTGAAGGCACATGTATGCATGCACACAATATGCTATAATGCAGATGTTAATGTGCATGAAGTCTTGTTGCAAACTGTTAAGGATAATTGTTCTATTTTTAATTCCAGAGAAATGCAGTATGTTTATTCTCTGCTGTATCCCTGAAGCTCTTCGTTCTGTGGTCTGAGTAAGCAGGGTCAAATTAAGGTAGCAGAAGCCACTGGGAGCCAGGAGCTCAGAGAGTGCAGCGATTTCACTTCAGTTTGCCACTGTTCATACCAGCTGCCACCGGGCACTGGCAGGAGAGCTCTGCTGTGCAGAACTGCAAGTTCTGTGCACTGAGCAGTTGAAGAATAAAGTCTAAGTTTGGTGCTGCAAGTTTCTAGAGGTAGTTCTGATTACAGCATTGTGATAGCCAGTGGGTGCTTTTCTGTTACTCTCCCTGTGCAGCAGGTTCATTCCTTTGTTGTGTTTCAAGTTGAGAGCTATGTGTCTCTGTCTTACCAGAGGAAAATTGATTCTGAAAAAGAGCAAGGTACAAGGGCTGACTCTGTTTTGGGATTCTGTACAATCAGAGCCATTAGGTGAATCCATACAGGTGAATTTGAGATGTAGAAAAGAAGGCTGTTATGAAGCCCCTAATACAGGGGACTGTTGGGGGGCAAAAAAGGCAATGTGCCTCAGCCTTCCTGGAAGCTGAGCAGTTATGTCAGGGAAATTTCATTATATGCCTCAATTGTTTTTATACCTTCCCTTAGACATATATTATTGGTCACTGTCAGAAATATGACACTGAGTGTAAGGGATTTTTTTTTTTTACCTGATGCATCCGCCTTTTGTTTCTCTCCCAGCTCCTGAAGTAACCTCAGCATTAATGATTCCCATGACTTGAATTAAAATCAAATTTTCATTACAGAATTTAATGTCTCTGTTAGAGATAACTGGCTATATATCATCTAGGGGAACAGGGAAATCCATTAGCGTGGTCTGAACCTATTCTGGACATTTGTTCTGCCCAGTCTGAGGTTGCTACTAACATTGACCTGAAGAACCCCCAGATACCATGCGAGGACAAGGGCAGCTCTTCAAGACTGATTGTGGCAATTTGAAGCCTCAGGTTCGTTTTTTCCTACCAGGTGCTGGAAAAGCCTGAAACTGGAGGCAACAGCAGACTAAAATCACTTTCCTAGAACTTTCACTGCTGTGCTTTCCTTCCTGTCCTTGGCTGGTGATAGATCTGGGTTACTTTCCTCCTGCTCTTGGTGTGTGTCTTTTCAGTTGGCAAGGGTGCTTCCAGCTCCTAGACATCTGCTATGTGGAACACGAGTCTTCTGAGGAAAATGGTGCCATTTGAATCAGATTAGGGAAAAAGGGAAAGAACTTGGAAATTTACTGTGCATCCATGTGAGTTGAGATTGAGTCTCGGCGTGGAGAGAGTTTGAATTTAATCATGTGTGGGGGCTCTAAGAGAATTAATAGTTATGTTTTAGCTTGATCATGTTTAGTTGCAACTTTTTGAAAAAATGTTCATCTTTTTAGTCCTTCTAACACTTTATGTGAAAATAAGAGGATGGCAATTCAAGTTTAAAAAAAAAAAAAAAATCACAAGTGACATCCCAGAAATCACAAGGGCTTAGTTCAGTTTTGCCCTTCTTGCTTCTGAGTATTTCAGATGCCATTTTTATGCAACCACAAGGGAACAGAAACCATAAAGGAATCATTTAAAAAAAACCCCAAAAACCCAAACCTTTTTGATTCCAGCAATTAGATATTGGTTGAAACAAGCTATTAGGCTTAGTACCATTTAATAGGTGGTATACAAAAAAAAGGTGACCTCCACCATTAACACTGACCTTCTGTGTAGTTGCATAAAACAAAATAATAACGATAGCATAATGACTATACATGTTTATAGTCTAATATTTTTTGTGCTTTTTTTATTTTTTATATTTATGGTAGGCAGATAGGGTCATCTGGTTAGAGGATGGTTAAATCTCTACCTACTTTAAAGGACAGAATTTTCTTTAATCTTTTCGGGCGATGGCCATGTTGTAACCATGAAATACCTGTTTCCACTGTGCAGGAAACAGGCCCTAAAAGAGCGAGCTTTCTGCCTTGTCAAAGTGCTGTTCAGTAAATGCAGATTCTTGCTGCCAGCTTTCTATACTGACTATGAAGTATTCAGACGCTAAGTAAAAGACATCTCCCTGCTACATATTTTCTTCATATGCTAGGAAGACCAAGCTACTGTATGAAGTGGTTTGACAATTTAGAAACGAGGGCTGTCAACAGCGCACTGGTGTGCTGTTAGGAGGCACCACGCTGCGGGGAGTCTTTGCTGCAAAGGCCCTTGGGTGAGCTGAGGCTGTACGGGTCATCCAGTACCGCTCCTTAAGGAGAGATAACACAGACCTTGCTGTTCTGCACTGGGGAGAAGTTTGAGCTAACATGCTGCCTGCCTGGCTTGCTTCCTCAGTAATTCTAACACGTATTTCATTGCTTTTCCTACGTTCCTGAATAATGTAATTATAAAGCTATTGTTCTTCATCTCTGTGAGGAAACCATTTCTGGTGTGGTGAAGAGATACTTATGTGGAAGACTGCTGAGGAATAAATAAAAAATCATCCAGGAGTCCCTTGGTGAGCCAAATGATTGTATAATCCTATGCCTTAATTTGTAAATACAGTCAGCTGGATAAAGGGCAGTTATTTTATGGTTACAGTATAAGCTAAAGCTTGGAATATTGAAGAGTGAAACCAAATGAGTGTCTTCCCATCCTCGGTTCCTTGTTTTTTTGGTTTTTTTTTCCCTTTTTGCTCTTTGTTAATTTTCTCAATTTCTCTCCACTATGTCTTCTGTGGAGCAACACCATGTCACGGGCACAGTACTCCCAGCACCCACTGAATGCCCACGGAGCCACAGGATAGAGGAACTCTTACTGAAAAAATCATTGTCGCACCTGCCTGCAGATTCAGGAAGGCGTATTTGTGTTGGTTGAATAGAATTCATCTATACGAAGTTATTTTTGCATCAAGTCTCAAAACTTTATTTTTTTTTAAATGAATGCTTAAATTTTGGGTAAGTTGGTTCATGAAAATGCATAATGAGGTGATAGCCTGGCCCTTCTCTCAAACCATGACTGAAAGTCAATTTTATAAAAGTGAATGTATGGAAGAAAATTAGTGTTTTCTCTGACTCCAGTAGATTTACTTACATTGATGTCTTTATCTGAAACAGGCAGACATTTTCTCTGTAGAAAAAGGTAGCTTTTCAAGAATCAACATATTTTAGTGAAGTGTGCTAATTTCCAGTGTTTTTCTTGTCTAGCATGGCAGATGGCTTCCACTGGGGAAAGAGGGAGCAGGAAATTGTGATACTAATTGCCCCTACAATAAGAGTTAAAATTTAATAATTTATTTTCTGACTTTATAGTTGTTATTTTGCCAGTAGCAAGCTGTTTTCCTTCTTTAGCCATTTTTTTCCCACTTGTAAACTTAATCTGCCCAGATTTTCTCATGTTTTAATTGGAAGAATGTTTTTAGTAGGTACAAAGGAGTTTGTTCTCTCATTCTCTCTCACTTGCCTTTGTGTGTGCTCACACTCTTATGCAATCTTAATACCAACTCTGAAAACAAGGGTAAGCGAGGAGTTAACTGTGCAAGTGAAACTTTCATAGTGATCGGATTAAGACCAGAAACCTGGTGAGCAATGAAGTCTTAAAGTTGCCTATAAAAAGCTAGATAACTTTTTCAACCTCTGCCCAACATGTTATTTACAGTTCTTCACTCCATCCTCTTGGAAAAACAGAACTCATCAGTGAAAAATGTCCGTCGTTCACAGGGTTTTCTATCTCAATATATACACGCTGTTCTTTCTGGCTAGCTTTGCAGGCTTCCAAGACCCAGCTAGTAAAGATGCCAATAAATCTAAATCCCTGGAGATACAAGCGTGGGGTTTTGAACTGTTGTTTGTGCCAGTGGATATTAAACAGCTATTTTTTTCCACTCTGTTTCCCTAGGAAAAGTTTCTTCTCTTATTGGGCAGATGAATTTCTAGACAAAGGTAAGATAGGGAACAAATAACTCTGAAATAAAAGAAGGTACGGCTTTGTAGAAGAGAGATTGTCATGGAGGTTGTAGTGTGTTTCAGGGCATAAAGCAGTTAGTTTTAAAGCTGGATCTTAAAAGTTTAACAGCAACCATTTCACCCACTCTAAACAGTATTTGAAAGGTGCAGGCTTGCTGGAATACTGTGTGATGAGTGTCCTTTTACAAATGTGTAATGAATAAATCCATAATTTGATTTTTCCATCTGCCAGCTGTCTGTCAGATATGGGTGGGCGAGCTACCTTTAGACACTTAATGGGGTTAGTTTTAAGCTTAGATTAGATTCTTTCCTTTAAAAAAAAACCTAAATATGATTTTTTAAAAAAATAAATAAGATTTAAAAATACAGTAGAAGAGTAGAGTTTTAAAGGTGGTGCTCCATGAAAGGTCTTTAAAATACATGGTTTTATATTATATGTCTGCCGTCTGGTTATCAGACTAGTTTTTGCAGCTTCTTACTATGAGTTATTTATCCCAGTTTCATCACAGAAATAAATGGCAAGAACAGTTACGTTAGTGTAGACTGCTGCATGAACAAAACAAAGCAAACATAACCAGAAAAGAGTAAAATCGGTATCTTAGAAGATAATGTAAGACATAAAATTGAATCTTTTTAATAAGCTGGCATTAGCATTTTCTTTTCCCCTGCAAATCCATATAGCCTCTGACTGAAAGCTTTGACGTAACTCCTCTTAATATCACTGTGCAGAGTTCACGCAAGAGTGTTGAACAGGCAAGTAGTGCCTATGCGTCTGAAGTCATACCTTGTTGCCTTTAAATACCCTCTCCTTTTGTTGTAAAACTAATAGCAGCATTACTCTGAGGAAGATAAAATTAATGAATATGTAGCCAGAATCAAGACAGACTCAGAGCAGTTTTCTTCAACGCTTCTTTCTTAGGCGAAACTGTGTGTAATATAACAAAGATAAAATGTGGTTTTTCGTGATGAGCTGTTTCTACCAGTTGTATAAGAGGCTTCTGTAACATTATCAAGGCAGTTTCCTCTATGTATCAAATTTTGTAGATATTCCCAGGACTGCTTTTGAGGTAGATACCAGCCTGTATCGGGTCTTGCTCAGTACAGCACTTGTCTGTTCCATATTCCAGGTACAACAGATTTTTTCATTCCTGTATCTTGACTGTGTGAAAATACCAATCTCACTTGGAAGCTTAAAGGAGCCAAATGGCAGTGAGGGAATACAAAAGCAGCCACCATCAGACAAACAGTTCATGCTGCCTTCTGAAGCCCTGTGACAATTTCATTCTGCGCCTGTGATGGTTTTAATTTGCCTGGCATTATGGTGATTTATTCTAATTTTCATTCTTATAGAAAGAAGAAAATTAATAGTGCAATTAAGTTTATTTTGTTGAAGCAGCATATGCCATGAGAAATATTCCTGGAATTACAGTTCTCAGCAGAAGGATCTAAGTGTTTTTCGTGGATATACATTGCCTTAGTATAAAAATGAAAACAGGAGAATGTAGGCTGAGAGCAGCATGATACAAGTCTGTGTACATCTGTGCAAGTGGATAGCATTTATAGATATTTTTAATGGCTACAGCAGGAAATAATTGGCCAAATGAAAAAGGTTAAGATGGAGAAGAGAAGATGGCAGATGATGATGGGTAAGAACATGTTTTGCTGTTATGGAGTAGCTGGTGTATAATGAAGGGTTTGCTAGCTGACGGCACTATCACTGTGCAGAGCTTAGATGAACATACTGAAGCAGGAATTCTCTGAGCAATAGTACTCAATCTTTGGCAAAATTCCTAAAGTTAGAGGAGTAAAAATATTGAATATTGTATAGTGTATTCTTCTTCCAGACTGTTTGGCTCCTGTGGAGGAGGTAGGATTTCCTGGCATAATGTGAACACTTTTTGGAGTTTACGTGATGGCTACTATGTGGAACAGCAGGGGCTGACCACTTAAACAAGGTAACTTTCTCAGTCTCCTGAAAGGAATGAAAACAAAATATAATGGAGTGGGTGAGCGAAAGTAATGAACTCCATAGTGGTCAGTATTTTAGTGTGCTCCTCTGAACACTCAAATGTATTGTTGTGATCCAGCACGGAAGTTCCTATAAGAGCTTGAGTGAAAAATGGCTTATTTCCAGGAGCTTTATGACCTTTGTTCATTTCAGTTGCCTACACTTCATCTCCATCAGTTTGCTTACTCACCTCCTGTCAATAAACAGTCT
This sequence comes from Pterocles gutturalis, assembly GCF_000699245.1. Classification (NCBI taxonomy): domain Eukaryota; kingdom Metazoa; phylum Chordata; class Aves; order Pterocliformes; family Pteroclidae; genus Pterocles; species Pterocles gutturalis. Next base: position 10,728 of record NW_010137810.1, read on the forward strand.
CACAAATTTGCCTTTTATGAAGTTGTTTAATTTTTCTATAGGTTAGAGGAAGCAAAACCAGAAAAAACACAGACCTTTCACTTGAAGTACTTCCTAACAGTTACTCAGAATGAATTACGAATTTTGCTGGCTATTTGGTTTGCTGACACAGAATAAAAATCAGAATTGAAAACTCCTACTAGGTAATTTTCTGTTTAAATCTTTATATTTTCAGAGCTGCTCTTTGTATGTATATTCAAAGTGTATCAGCACTTACACTATGGTTTCCTGCTTAGTAGACTGGAACTAGTATGAGTCGTTAATATAATGGTGTTTTCTTAAGTATTCAGATGTTTGAGATAATTTAATGAGCTTGGTGTAACAGCTAAAATGATTTCTGTTCACACATACCTAGTTTTTTCCTCCTGACAAAGAGCACTAAGGGTTTAAGAGCATGTGTTGGGGTTTGTTGCTTGTTTTTTCTTATTGAATGGTATAACTATCAATCACACTGTCTCAGGGTCACTGAGCACCACTTATTCTAGTGATACTGGCTCTGAAGTGACTGAAGTATTACCAGTGTGAAAAATTTGGCCAAACCGGCAGATAGGCCAGGCTTTTATGTCTGTGCAGCTCATCCATGGAGAAGCCTGTAGCCATCCCAAACTCTGTGACACTTTAACAGTCTTCTGTCATGACTGATCTGCTTACACCCACATACATACAGTATGGGAGTACATCTTTCTGTTTGTAATCCATGTCTGTATCACAGCTAGTGGCAGATTTGGTGTTAAAAAACTAGCAATCATAAATAAGATTTTCAAAAGAAGTGGGGATTACAGGCTAGTATAGTGGTGTAATGGAGGTGGAACTTTGAATATGAATGCAGTGCAATGATTTCAAAAGCATTTTCTTTGTAGCATAAGAGAAGATACTGGTAATCGGAATGCAAGTGTTGAAATAAAATGCACATTCCAATTACTTTGTAAACTGAAATACTGTCAATGGGATAAACTTAATCTTTAAAAATCGTATTTGGGGACACATAAAGGTGATGTTTTCATGCCTGTAATGAAGTAGTTCCAGCAGGCTCAGAAGAAAAACATCTGGCTTTGTTTGCCCTTAATCTGATAGCTCAGTACTAAAGGTCTTACTGAAAATTACTTCCCAACAGTTTTTAGGCCAGGATATTTTCATTGTCATTTTCTTTCCAATAAACAAGAAAACAAAAGTATTTTTCTGAATTGATGATACTAAAGTTAATGTTGATTTCAGGAGAAAAAACCCCAAACCTTTACATTTTGTAGCATTTCAAGTAAAATGTGCAACTGTGTACACAGACTAATTTTTTGAAATTAAGCTAATTCAAAACAAAGACAAATTTTGGAACCTTATGTTTTTACCAATTTTTAAAAAACTTTTTAAAATTTACATTGCAACAGCAAGTAAGCAATATTCCACATAGTTTGTAAATAAAACACTAAGGTATAAAATTATTAGAAACTGATGAAAATTTAAATTAACAATTGCTAGTCTTGGTTTTCGTATCAAAATTGATGAGAATGAAAAATAAACAATGTGTTTGATTAGCACATTTATTCCTTATTAGCTCTTCTTTTGCACAAATCTTGAAGTAAACATACTGCATCTCCTCTGTATCTCTTGCTGCTTTGCAAGAATAGCAAAGCAAGAAAAATTACTTGTAAATAATTTTTTCACTTAAAGTAAATGAGAATTCACCAGTTAGTGCCATATACAGGAGGAGTTACTCTTCAGACTTTGCTCCCCATAATTCTTATGGCCATTGTTGTATGAAGTAGTTTTTTTTTGTTTTGTTTTGTTTTGTTTTTTTTCATCTTACCCTTGCAACAGTAATCCCCCAAAACAATAGTATAGAAAGAAGCAAGAAATTTTTCACCATTTCATAACTGGCCTGCAGTGCTTGAAGCACAATAGGTACATGTATCCCAGAAAGGAAACACAGCTTTCTCCATAGGGGGAGGAAACACATAGGAAAATGCATCCTGAATGCTTTGTTGTCAGTAGAACAGGTTCTGCAGGCAGTGAATTCTTGTCTTGCAGGGATTAAACGTGAGCAACAGTAAAAGGACTTTTTGAGTTTTACTCTGTGTGTGTGCATGTGTGTTTACGTGTATTTTAGGAGAAAGAACTGTTGTAATGTTGAAGAGCAAAGACTTTTCAAGGCAGGGAAAAAATGAAAGAACTATTATTTTAAAATAAAATAAAAATTTATCTTAATAGGACAGGAATGTTATCTTTAGCAGTAGCTAACTGGCCAGAGGACTTAATCCTACTCCTGCAACTAACTGAATTCCACAACTAAGATTTTAGTGAGAAGATAGTAACACAATGAGATACTAATGCACTTTCTTCAAGGGTATTGTTAGCGTATTCAAATGTCTTATAGAAGTGTGAAAGCTAAAAGAATGAAATAATACTTCTGAGTCCTGTCACAGCTATTTCCAATCGCAAAGAAAAGAGTGAAAATTAGCTTCAAGATGCATTCGCTGTACTTCACTGATGAGGGACTGAGAGTGTTCGAACTGAAGGAAGTCTAATGGCTCTTGATCAGGAAGCCTGCTTGGGTTCTCAGCATCGCTAGGTTGTGTTACAGAATTTCAAGTGAAGAACTTTTAAAAAACCCACTATTGACTGCTTTGGAGGTCATCAGTATCTGGTTGAGAAATTTTGGAAAGTCCGTTCCCATGCTGAAATTCAGAAATACCAACTACCATGTCATGAGATTCATGATTTCAGCTTGTGCCACCTGGCACCCAGGCACTTGGGAAGCAAAAAGATTTGAATTAGGGAAGAAAGGACGAGAGAGACAGACGGGACTTAACTGTCTTAACACACTTTATGCCCAGAGAGTTCTCAGCCTTGGGATTTCAGCAATCAGTCAATGTGACCCTGCTGACAAAGTGTGGGAGAAAAGGGGAGAATAATTTTAAGCAGAAGGGTGGGTTTCTTCTTTGCACATTGGTAATCAGTGTGTATTGCTCTCCTTATGAAACCTTTGCTAGAAATCGTAGACAGTGTATTCTGGGCACAGCATTATGTGACAACGTAGGCAGGTAAACCATTCACATGTAGCCCATTTTCTGGGTTATTTTGTTACTGTCTTTTCAATGTGTCACTTTTCTCCCTTCACAATCTGACAAGTCTCTGCTTACTTTTTGTGAATAATTGAGCCAGAATAAAATTTCCTGCCTCTGTATGTTCTCAAATCGCTAAGGTAAAGCAAAGCAAAGTGTCTTTCTCCCTGAAAACTTCCGTCTGAGAGCTGTCTCCAGCGGCAGACTGAAGCTGACAAAATGAAAGGCCCACCAGGAGATGAGTCTGCATCTGAAGTCTTTTAAGTATGTGGGCAGCAAGGTGAAGACAGCAAGATGATATACCACAGACTTCTGTTCTGAATCTCCTTTCAGTTTCTTTCATTCCTGTTGCTACTTTTTGACATATTCCTCTCTTATTTTTCCATTTGCATTTATTCTTCTTCCATTTGCCCTTTTAAGAACAGCAGTTTAAATGCAGTGTGTGGACAAATAATTAGGTATTATTTTACACGTTTGTCTCTAGACAAAGACAGCATACGGTCCATATGAAATTCCCAAAATAATAGCTTTATGTATAGAAATACCTCTTTTTAAGAGGACTAAGTTCGTCAGGTATAAAATTATATTGAGTTAGTTAAAATATTCTTTTACAATCAAAATTGTGGTTTTGAAGCAAGATAGTAATTGTCAGAAAGGACAGGATTACCCTTACTCATTGAATATTGAAAAGAGACAGGTTTTGAAAAGATATAAGTCCTCTCAAGGTCCAGATTTGGCACTTGCTGGTTTATGTTTCTCTTTGAAATTCAAAGGGAATAAAACTACCTCTTAAGAAATAACAACCTGTATACAAGCAGGATATCATTTTGGATAACAAAATTGGTGAATATATGAAATGTGAAATATATTTTTCTCCCCTCTCTCCTCTTTATTCTCCTTAACCTCTATCTTTCTGTTACTGACCACTCCGTGGGTTTAACTTCAGTGCAGGTATATCGTTGGTTTCGGTGACAGCAGCCAATTCTGCTGCTCAGCATTAACGGTCTCCTTACAGTAGTTCCAGCACTGATGGAAAAGATAAATTTGCCTGGAAAATATTTATATAAGACCAGAAAATTTGCTACTTTGGATTAGACTAGGTTTTCTAAACAAATATTATGAAGTGGTAGCTATTGTTATCTAACTGTTTGCAAGAAGATTACAAGTATCTGCGTTAAAGGAAGCAAATACTGCTCCTGAAGGAAGAATACTTTCTTGTTCCTGTAGGACTTCCATTGCACTGGAAACTTGAGATTACTTTTATCTCTACAAGAAAAAAAAAAAGCTATCTGTAAGTGAAAACAATATCCTGCTTCCTTAAAAACTGAAGATGAAATCTGCTCTTCCTAAGTGGAAATGGAGTTTGTGCTAGGATTTACAGCGCATCTCCTCATCTCCTCTAAACTGAAGAAAATTATTTGAAAGTGGAACAGAATTTCAGATATATTGACCTTAACAAACTCATATGCTATGTTTGCAAGGAAAGCTAGCACCCTTATCTCAGCAGTGCAGAGAGGTCTGGAATATTTCTGAACATTTGTTATTCACCCCAGAACATTTCATCAAGAAATCCCAGTGTGCAAAAGTTAAAAATGCTTAAAAGTGTAAAATCACTTCCATCTGGCTCCTAGTATTGCGGCACTGGAGAGCATGTGCTAGAGCTCACATCCCGTAGGTGATTCTGGGTGAGACGTTCCTCAAACATTCTTTGGTTGTTATTGATTTAAAGATATAGAAGATTTAAGGGGAAAAAAAGCAAAAAACAACCCAATGAAAAAAAGAGCCCAAAAACCAAAGCACTTGATGAAAGGAGACTCTTAAAGAAGGAAGCACGGAGCAAAATATAAACTTGCCACTCATTAATGGTCTAGAATAGTGGTTTGCCCTCCTCCTTTCCCATCATAAATAACTAAAAGACAAGTATAGGACGTGGTCTTTGAGAGTTAACAGTTACACCTAGGATAACTGTTCTTTCTCAGAGATTATTTGCTGAACTGAAAGTATTCATTCTGAGTATTTATTTTTAAAAGAACAAATGTTAGGTCATCTTGTTGACTCTGGGCATGTTTCAAGTTCCCTGTAATTGCTCTGTCAGTCTTTTTCCCATCCATCGTTCCTTGCCAAAATGCATAAAGTTGCATTGTTTTATTCCTGTATCACCCAAATAAGCTTAAAAAGCAGTAGATGTTAGCTGTGGATACTGCCCTCATTTGCACAGTGTCTCCAAGTAATTAAACAATTAAGAAAACACTAGATCATCTTTTACCCCCAATGAGCCAGAAGACTTGCATGGAGAGTCCCAAATACTGTGCTGTGTGAAAAGGATTAATGAAAAGGCCTTTGATACGACATAGTGTTAGGTCTGAACCACGAATCTTCTGCAGCAGCCATTTCACCAGGAGCCCGGAGCCGGCAGCGGTGGGAGCAGGACTGCCCAAGGCAGAGGTGTGCTCATGGGAGTGTGTGAGTAACTCGAGGTTATTTCTGGCATGAGTGCCGAATGTCACTCCCTTTTTATGAACACCAAGTACATCGTTTTATCCACTTTTTGTCACAACAGTACTGGATTTAGGGCGTCTCTGTAACATATCTCCTGCATGCAGAATGTGGCAGTCCCATGCGGTGTTGCTGGTTCCCGCAGGTACAGAGGATGCCACTTACACTTCACTGAGCCTCTGTATTTTTTACCTGAGTTAACTAAATTGGAGTTTTTTTCTACAGTGGCATCATAAATTAGGAACAGCTACATGTGCAAATAGTGCAAAATTCATTCTGCTTGTGGTGGTTCAGACAAGTGGATAATGTGTGGTGTAGGAATCAGCAATGTAAACATGGAGATTTGATGGCGATAAATAAATTGCTGATTGAGAGAGAAATAAGAAATTTTGGGAGCTGGGCAGAATCTAAGATAATCTGTAGTGAAAACCATATCCTTTTAAACTCTAAAGAGACAAATTTGATTCCTTAATTTAAGTTGGTACCAAATCGTGTTTCTATACTAAAGCAATAATGAATCAGTCATGTAGTAAATATTCCAATTAGTGATATTTTAAAAATTTGCTTGTTTTAAATCTAGTAACTATTATTATAATTCTTGTTTACCTTTTATTATCATTTAAAGATGTCTGTGTTCTTGCTGCTTTTTATGGTACCGTGACGGTTCATTGTAACAGCTAAGAGGGGTATTAATTAGAAAACAACATCCTTACCTTGCCATGCTTATGGCTTAAAAGTATTTAGTTGCGCAGAACTTTTATATGTCATAATTTCCAATCTAGTGAACATCCAGTCTTTGGGCTATTAACTTTAAACATCTTACGATGTATTTAATTCTAGGTACAACAACTCATTTGCATACATAAATGACAATACATAGGAAAAAACTCCAGTGCAATAGAGGAGCTAGGAGCTCTGCTGTTAGCAGTGACTAAATGAGCACTAAATGAGCTGAAAAAGGGCAGGTCAAAACGAAACCTATTTGCATGAATACATAGAAAGTAAGTATTCATTTCAGTTCTGTATTTAAAACATAAATCCATGTTATGCAGTCAAAAGATTAAAGGTTAATGGATTTTTGAAGTGGTAGTGCCAAAACTGCATTGTTAATAAGGATAGAACGGGTTATTGCCTTTGGTAGCATGATGTTCGAGCCGATGAAGGCATCGGTTATTTTAAAGAGTGGTAATGCCCATAGTGAGATCTTAGCTTTAAAACAAAAAACTTGCCTCTTTAAGTGGATAGACACAGGGTATTGTTGATTAATGTGATTTTATAAAATATAAATAGGATAGTTATTATTTAGCTTTATTTTTTTAAAGATGCTGTTAGGTATAAATGTTTGAAGTATGCAAACAGGAGGGAGGGGCAAGGTATATGGGGCTTGCAGTGTGAGAAGCCTAAAATTGATATGGTAAGAAAAGAGGAACATGAAGAAATTAAAAGAAAGATGGAAAGTGGCTAAAATGATGGCAAGTAAAGATAATTTTAGCATCTGACTTCTCAATAGCATCTGGGGACTATCGCAGTTGTGGAGCAGGCTATTAACCTGAGGTGTTAGTAAACAGGATGGATTTTGAGCACTTCAGAATAATCCTAGAGCCAGGAGGGAAAAAAACAAACCAGAACAAACCCCATGCAATGCTTAGGAAGGCGAGGAGGAAGTCAAAGCAATCACCCTCCTTGCAGAAGTAAGGGAAGGAACAAGTAAAGATAAAACGTGTAAATGTTTGTGATGAAGGTAATTGGGAGCAGAGCCCGGATGAGCAGCTGGGAAAAGAAGATCAGTTTAGCTGTGTTAAGCTGAGATTGAGAAAGGCCTATCAGGGAGCTGATGAGGCAGGATTACACGGACTGGGGTTGGCAGGGGCCTGGCACCTTTGGGTCTTGTAATATGGGATTGACTGAAATAATCGGAAGTAGGAGAGGGAAGTATGGGGCGGGTGGGGGGAAAGACGGCGGTAGACCGTTGTTTTCACCTTCAAATAGATTGCAAAAGGGAGAAGGATGTAATGCAAGCGGTGGCAAAAGACTGGTGAAAGAAACGTGCCACCAGCACCTCCTGGCACTGCAGAAGCTGGAGATCAGTTAAAAACCCGAGGAGGGGGGAGGGGACGGATGGCAGTGTAAA
>NW_010137811.1:0-12001 GCF_000699245.1 Pterocles gutturalis
CCAGCCAAGGGCAAACCCATCACACTAGGCTTCCTGCATTGTAGTTAGTCTTATTTTATGCATGAATTCTGCACTTCAAAAGAAAGAGGCACATACCTCTGTATTTTGTGAGATCTGTACTGCTAAGCTTGTGTTGGTAAGTGTATTGCATCACTCAGAGCACAAAATTGGGTTTAAATACTACACTGATCTGCAGAGCTTCAAGTCTGGAAAACCTGAAAGCATAATCAGTTTAGAAGTCCTCAGGATTATGTGACAGCTAAGAAATTTTCAACAATACAATTTTGGACATGGGCACTTAAATTTCATTCCATCAGCTGTTGTATATAAAATTCTGTCTACAAATTCAGTCCTGATGCCAGGGCTGTGCTCACATGCATATCTGTGACTTTTAGATTGCCTGAAGTATCCGTCAAAGAGCAATCAGTGTCTCAACACCCAGTGTCCGGACAGGAGAGCAGTGGGAGAGTTGGGGGAACAGAGGCAGTACACACCAGCAGATGCATGAACTGAATCTTCTTCCTGGGGTCAGTGGGAGAAGAAATGCTGTGGTGATGGGAAAGAGGGTACAAGTTCTAGCTAGAGACTGGAAATGAATATGTTAAATCAAACAGGAGAGAACATTAACACAAGCAGAATACTGAAGAAATCAAGCACTGATGGGGAGGTGTCCAGGAGAGAGAGAGAGAAGCAGAGATTAACAAGAAAGAAGTGGAAAGGGAGGACATGTATTCTCAGTGGAGATTCAGGTGACTTAATGGACCTGCAGCTGATATAAGCAGGAGAAAAAGAAGGGGGAGCAACATTTCTAGTGAACTGAAAAGAGAAGTAACAGTGCATGGAATAGGGACCTTGAACCTTGGGCATCTTTCAAAAGAGACTGAATTTCAGGAAGGGTTTCCCCAACTGCTCAGAGGGTGCCTCCAAGTCATCTGAGCGTTTGTTGCTCCCCTTAGCACTGCTGGAATTGTCCCAGCGTTAATACCATGATGACAAAAGGAAAATCCCTGATTTACTTTGCAAAAATTACACCCTGTCCATTGCTCAGTGACAAGTATTAATGAACAATTCTGGATTATCTGAGGTGCAGCAGTATGACAACATTCTCATTTACAGACAGACCTTCTGCTCTCAGATGATATCCACCTGAATGACCTCTCTTTTGTCAATTCTCAAGGCATGCTCTCTGGTGTGTACATTGCCCAGGCAGCTGCAGAAGTCAAAATGCAGAGTGGGGGCAGGTGGAGAGCCAAGCTCATTGTGGGTAGATTTGTGTGCAAAAACATCTGTGAGTTCTGAGGGCTAGTCTGCAGCATTTCTGTTTGTTGATTTATAGGTGAGGAGGCGCTTAGGGCTCTGGAGCAGCTTTTTAATGTTTAGCCCAAGAAAAAAAAAAAACACCCAGATAATTAGGGTAATTCTACTGCATGCAGAAATAAAGGTGTTTGATGGCAAAGCTGAGATTAAAATTATTATGGTTGGGTACATCCAGACTAAGTCCGAATCTTGCCTTAGTGTCAACATAAATCAGTTACTTTAATCACTGCTATTTCTCACAAGTTCAGTCTGTGGATAAAGAATGTGTGATTTTGTTGCAACCTTAAAGAAGAATGATATGACACGAAGCTTTAAATATCTGAGGTTTTCAGGCCAATGCTATTACTTGAAAACAACAGAGACACACTCAGTTTAGGCTTCCTTTCAAACAATGGCTTATGTCACAGGACAAAGGATTTGTCATTTGCTGTGGGAAAGCTAAAAATAACAGTTTGCTAAGGCTCAGGTCAGAAAAGGACTTTATTCCCTTGCAAGGGATGAAATAATGGGCTATATGCCTGAAAAGGGTAATAGAAAAGCAGAATGATCTGGTGATTTTTTAAAATAATATTTCCTTATATACCTGTTTGCATAAAAGTACAAAGAAGATTATGTTATTATACCTGTATTTAGTTTAGGCATGTTTGTGATGCTCTTCATATTAGTGTATATCTCATTCCATAAATTACCAACTACCTCAAAAAAGTAGTTTCATCATCCACTCTTCCTTTCAACTAGTTTCTTGCAGATAAAAGGTCTTCTGGTTCATACTTACTGTATCAGGGATCTTTTTGTGCTAATGTTTTCTTTTTTAAACAGATGTTATATGAAATTACAAGCAAATTGTAGGTCTACAAACCAGTCCTGCCAGGTCATAAACACTGATAATTCCCATTGAAGTGAGAGGATACCTGAGGAGACTTTGAAGACATCCGTCAGATCCTCAAGAGCTTAGCCATGTCCTTGGGCATCCTTTGCAACCTCCACTCATGTAGACAAATTTTGCTGAGGTTACGCTAATGGTGTACTTAAGGCTATAGCTTGAGCTGCAGTGTTCTCCTTTTTATTAGTATTGATGCACAGGTCTCTTTGATCTGCACTTATGCACTACCTTCCATCTCAAGATCTCAGATGGCTTTTCAAATGTTAATGAATTCTACCCATCCTACCCTAGGGAAACCGAGGTGATGAGAAATTACAGGAGATACTTCGATTCATAAATATAACCTACAACTAAGTTGAGAACAGCCCAGTGAGATGACTTATTCCCATACCATACAAGTAGTACTGGTATCTGTTGCATAGTCTGCACTTAGAACATCCCTTACCATCAAACTGCTTCCCTGGTGAACAGGGATGTCTGGTGCTGATGGGAGGCAAAATTTTGCACTCTATGATGCTTTCCCTGGAATATGCAGCCCATAATTACCACAGAGGTGGGAGCTGGTAATCTTTCAAGAGGAATAAGCCAGACCATAGTTTTCATTCTCAAATGAGCAGTTCAGTATGACAACTGAAACCCAGCAGGAGCTGGAAGGGAATGATGCTCTCGTAGGCAAGATAAGACCAGTTGGCTGTGTGAGGTAAGAGAGTCAGCTTCCAGAGACTTTGAAATTCAGGAAAGCTGGAAGTACCTGCCTCACATTGGCACTGGTTTGGAGGTGCCTTGGCTCCCAGGGCCCAAATCTGCTCAAAAGCCTGCTGTAACTCTGGTGCCCACAATGAAAGTATCCAGCCCTGGTATGGATAGTTTGAAAAGTGGCCTCCAGGTGTGGAAGTAGGGGGTGCACTTTTGTTTGAACAAAAACCTGGTAACTAGGATGCATTCATTGTGCTTCATCTCTATAGTTTCAGGAGAGACAAGTAAAGAGCATGCCTATTATTTGGTAAAATGTTCTGAAAGAAAAATATCTACTTTTCAGCCTTTTGCTGTTTGAGTTTCAAGGTTATCCTTCAGATGTGTGATATCTAAAGAGTGCTTACACGGTAAAATAGGTGATGATTGAATATGGAACATTTGGTTTATGTAGATTTCTATGTGGGAGAAAACCATTTTAATTTATAGTTTCATTCATTTGCTTGAATCATTGGTTCTAGCTGCTTTCATATACGTGAGAAGGAATCGGGCAGTTCTTTTATCACTGGCTTTAGGTTGAAGTGGCAAAATCAAACTCATGTAAATTACTTTCACATAATTATCTGGCTTCACTTCAATGGTCATTAAAAAGTTACTTAAAGTTCACAGCCTACATTCCTAAGTGGTTATTCATCTTTAAAAAAAAAAAAATCCAGTTTTACACTTAAAATGTCTTAATGATAGGAAAAGTGTGTGATTGAATGAGCTGCAAATAAATCTCCCACTTATTATTTTAAGCAATAAGCTGAAAATTGAGCTAATAGTTCTATATTATTCCTTAGAAGCAAGTCATAAAAAGAAAAAATAACAAATTTTGGAGCTTACTGCCACAATAGTCTATGTTGTAATTATTATTTATGTGTCTTGTATCTCCCATGATAACAGAGCATTGTAGTGAATATAACAAACTCTGTTTTATCTGTCTTTTTTTCCAACAGAAGAAAGGAATAGTTGTAGTATATAAGATAACAGCATCCTTGAAAAATAATATGTATTACTACTCTCTCTTTTTGCTTCTCACACCTCATCTTAAATCAATTACTTTTACTTTAGAGCAGACCTAAATCGGTACCAGTGTGCAATGGGTAAAGAGTCACATACGATATGTGACACATTTTTAAAATTTTGAAATTTGAGAATGCTTGTTTCTGGACAGTTTAGAAGTGCTGATTCTCCAGCTCTTAGAAACACTTGTTTTGGTTTTTTTCTCAATATGTTTGAGTAACTGATTAACACGCTGCAAAAAGATATTTTTATGAATAAGAAATATGAATAATGAATAAGGAAAATTCCTTTGGCCTGCATTGAACAGTAGAGTTTGAAAGATTAAAGAGCCTGGAAAGCAATGTTGTCAGGGGAAAATACTCAGGTTTCCCCTCTTGCTTTTAAACTATTTCTCTTGTAGGTTAATTTTGAAATCACAGGAAACTTATATGCATGAATTGTAAGATTCTTTTTTAATGATACTATAGTAATCTGAAACAATAACTCTAAGAGTGAGGTGAATGTGTCTTACCTACCTAAATTCTAAATCTTATCAACTTCCACACAAAAACTATGAAAGGAAAATGTGTTTCAGTACAAATTCAGAATTCTAGATTCATCCCATAAAGAGAAAATAATATGACAAAGAACTAGTCCCATCTCCAATATACTGGTTCAGTCAATTATCCGGAATTTTGCATTCATATGTGTTATTAAACAGATGCTATGAACTCCGGGCCAAAATATGAGAGGACTCTAGCTTTTTCTCACTTTAAATATGACATAAATGACTCAGCTGTGCCTTTTAGGGAAGACCAGAGGTGCAAGAGACGGATATCTGATGAAAACTGCCAGCACTGAGCATACAAGATAACAATAAAAAGAGTTCAGTGGAGAGTGAAGGACTGTGAGAAAGGAAACGTGTTGCTAAAAATATTTCTGAAATGTAACCCTTAATAAAGAATTATAAATCTGAAATAAAAATTTGATGTGGTTGGAAAGAAAAACATTTTAGAAATTTGATCACTTTTTAAAGCAAAAATTTTAAGCAGAGGAGAAGCATAATGGCTTTGCTGCAACAGCTTTCACAGTGTAAGGAGGCCTTCTGGTGGTAAAAGCAATGAACATTTCTTCCAGTGATAAACATTACTTATCCAAATGCTTGAGAAATTCTACTCAAATTTACATGCATAGAAGTTAAAATTCACCTGTGGTATAGAAGACTGCTTTAAAGATTTAAGCAGTGATCGTTTACGCCTTCACCTTTTGCTGTTACTGTATAAATTTTGTCCTTCTTCCGTCAGTATATGAGGAACTAAGGAATTTAACATGAGTAAGTATTGCCAAAATTTTTCTTGAGAGAGACCATATGATATGCTGATATCAATCATTGACCTTCTGCATTTTATTTGAATAATTAAAAATCAAAAGGATTGTAATAAAACACTTTGAAAAAAAGCCATTCCTAATAACATCTTTAACTTGAATATTGATCATCTGAAAAGTCACTTTTCGTATTTTTAAAATAATTGTGTTGGTTTTTTTTCCTCCAGCATAGCAGATTTTCCATTTGAGTAGTACAGCCAGATACTCAGCACGATATCTGTTTTGCAATATTTTTTTTTAAGTTAGGATATTTTCTGGTATGCAACCCAAAAAGTATTTAAGCCTAAAACATTTATGTTCTCCTTAAATTCTGAGGTTACATTACAACAAGGGATTTCTTCAATGCCAGTGCTTCAGTTAGAATAAATGCTCCCAACTAACACACTTCTTGACATGTAGAGAAAGGGGAAGTTTTTGAGTATACTGATACTGAGAATGTTTTCCAACATGTAGCAAGTGTACGTGCTGCTGGGAGATGCAGTTGGATGAACAAAGGTATTCTTCCTAGTCCTCAGTCCGGTTTGTACTGCGCCCTGGACTGTGAAGAGGTGACTCCATTGACACTGGATATCTGTTGCTAGTTTCTCAGCTGGTTTGTTAAACAAAGAACATCAGATTTTAGCTATAATGGCCAAGGTCATCAACAGTGCATATCAGATTCTTCCACCCTGAACTACTTCACATTTCAGCCCAGGAAGGAGAAGACACTTTACTTCTCAAAGAGCCCTAACCTCTGTTAACAGGGCTGCCACCTTTGAGGCCTCCTGCTCTCTCCCCATTGTGAGAGACCTTCTTTGGCACACCAATGATAGGTCATTAAATCTTGGTAGCAAAAGGGAATTGTGCTCCTTTCCAGAAAAATTCTCAGACAGCCAGATGTGCATGAGCTTCATGAATCCTGTAAAATTCAGCTTAAAGTCACAGCTGTTCTGTAAAGCAACACTGGAATTTTCTAGGCATTCTTCGCTGTAGTGAAAAACCTTTCAAAGTGATACTATTATAAATCTGAAATAGTATGTAAAAAATTTGACCTCAACAGTAAATCTCCACACAGCTGAAATCCATCTAGCAATGCTACATGAGCCCCTATGTGTGTTTTTCTTTTGAACTAGATGTTTTTAAAAGTAGATTCAAAGTGTCATTCAGCATTATTAACTACAACCATCAGATGGCAGTCCATAGTCAGGTAAAAAAACATATTCCCGGTGTTTAGGTGAAATTACATGGAAACAACTACCTCTCTATCTTTTTCTAAAATCCAAAGAAAAGAAAAAGATTTTAAGATTCTTGGTTGTCTCAGTTTTTGCAGTCCTTTCTGGCCAGTGAGATTTGTCCTTTCTTTTTCTTCCAAATTTGAATTGCAAACTCACTGTAACTGCATAAACGTATCCCCAGAGTAAACAGCTTTTCCTTCCAAGATTTGCAAAGTGTTCTAGCTCTCTGACCTGTAATTCTATTGATAACATGATTAGAAATTTAAAAATCTCCTTTACTCCTTTAATAGTGACTTATCTAATAAAAACAAAAAAGGAGGTGTTGGTGCTGAGAAATCAGGTGCACTGATAAGGAAAATGACAACTTTATATTATGCTTGCATGGAAAAGCAGCAGTGTTGTCTGCTGGTGTGCAATTGTAGTGATCATCTTCTGCGTTCTGTGGAAACTCCTCTTAAAGAAAAGGAGATTTATTTATAATTTATTGAAAAAAAACACCAACTATTAGAAGGCTGGTGTCAAGTCTTCATACAAGCTTTCTCCTCAATTTCTTTCCAGTTCTGGAACCTTTCTCTGTCAGCTCTTCAGGGACAGAGCTCTTTGGAGCAACTCTAAAGCTTAATCTTAGCCTACCACTAGTACTGCTCAGTACCTTTTAGGAAAACTACTAATTATTTGTGGAAAACTAGTGGTAGATCTTACTTTTAAAACTCTGTTAAATATCAGTTACTAGAACTTTGTTTCTTGTTCACATTCCAAGGACACACTTTGTCCCTGTTTCTGTACCGCACAAGAGCTGAGACAGGGATTAACTTTCCAAACAAGCTTTGGTGAGAATAAACCATTGATTTTGGGTCATTTCTGCTGTGTCTGCAAAACTCAGTGGACAGGCTGAGCAGACATTTCTTGTCAAGCCATGAGAGGGAGTTAAAAGATGCACTTACTCACAGTACATCCCAAAGATACTCTCAGCCAATGATAAGTAGGATGGTAAAAATTGAGAATAGGAAATGCTTTGCCTTTTGATCCAGAACAAAAGACATCTGACATCCATTCCAGCCTCTTTTTTTCACAGTGGAGTCTGTAACATTTTCCACATATTTGTCTTCTAGCCTTCCTGATCCCCTGGCTACACTGGCAGATCAGGCAAAATTTATTAGGGTTGTGAATATTTTGTTAGTTCCAGTGTTCAAAGTTCACCTTGTCTTTAGTTTACCCTCCAATGCATCTTCCTTTCCAGCCAAAATCTCATAATTTGGTACAAAATATCTGTTGCAAACCGAAAAGCAGCCTTCTTTGATGTTATGACTTGGCTTCTGGCCGGAAGCCAAGTTGAGAAGGATCATGATTCTCAGAAACAGAGATTATCTTAATGCACACTAGAAAAGACCCAGGCTGTCCAGCTCTCTGAACTGAGAGATTTACCAGCTGGTGCAAGAAGACAGTGGGAATTTATTGATACCCAGCTACCTAACATACTGGCCTAATTTTTCTCTCTAGAACATGATGATTGCCCATGGATTAGATTAGCATATATTCAGCAGTATGTTCTCCATAATCGCCCCAGGACTGTGCAACCCCAGTTTATTTGAAGGGTCTTCCCAGGATTTTTCTATCAGTCAGAAAACATTTCTGCCCATAAAACCCTAATGTAATTCTCTTTGATTGGGATGGAAGTGAAAGCACAACAACATATTTTTTGACAGGTTTAGCTCTAATAGCCTCCTTACCAGTGGTTGCATAAAACAGGAAGGCCGCAGAGACACTGACCTTGATGCTGAGTCTATTCAAACAAAATATCACTTATATCCAATCACAGTTTTTCCTGGACGTACTTATAGATTTTTAGACTCAGGCATGTGTTAGACTCAGCTTGGGCTTATTACAATCCAGTCATCTCTCAGATCAGTGTAAGGCATATATTAGCAGTCCCCGGAGACCATCTGCAGAGTTTTCATGTCCCATTTCTTCCTCTGATGTTCCTGGAACAGTCACATAAAAGTAAGTATACATTTGACAAAACATTGCTATTTTAGGAAGTAGAGGTCTTTTGGTAATGCTGCATAATGGTCTCTCCTTAAGTCTGAATTTTCACCTCCTTTACTTGTGACAGCACCAAGACTCGGCATGTATATTTGTGTGTGTCTGTGAATAAATTTTCAAAACAAGAAAAAAACTTAATTGTAGAGTAAGTGGATACCTTCAGGGTCTGTTGTTCATATGTGTATAATGACCAGTTCACTCTATTTCTTTGTTTTCATGGTATTCCAGACTTAGAAAATTCTATGGCCCTTGCCCTCTCCAGGAGGACATCTGTGAACACACATACAGCTCCAATCAGCAGATGTAAGACCAAGAGACTCTGACTGTAAAAGCATGAGACACAGGCGAACCAAGAATAGGATTTGCAGAAGACATCCTGAAGAACTCTGATTATTGTACGGATGAGATATTTCTCTTCATAATCATTTGTGTATGAGTAAAGAGACTCCATTCAGGCGTAAGTGTTTTTGTTAGAGAGCTTGATTTGACAATGTCTGTGTAAGTAGAATAATGTAACTTGTAATTACACCAAGGGGAAGGTTGTATTTTGTTAATCTGACTAGTTATGAACAAGTAGTTCCATTTTTGAACAGGACACTTGCAAAAAGAAATAATGAAGAAATTATACTATATTAATGTTGCTACTTGAACTTGACACGTAAAATCATATGAAATTACAATCTGATCATTCATACAGATGAGTCAAACCGTTATTTTCAGTTTCTTAAGAGATTTAAAGATGGCTTATACCTCCTTAACTTGCAATTCTCTTTGTTTAATTGCCTTTCCGTACTTGAAAGAATCTTGGTTTTACTACATTAAGACAGTTGCATTTCCAAGAAACTTGATTTTCCTTAGTCTGATGTCCAGTAAGAAGCCAGCAATATAGCTGGAGAAATGACTCTGTTTAGGTTGTTATCAGTTACACCTATCAGTTAGTAGATCATAAGGACTCTTCAGAGAATAAACAGGGAGTACTTACTTTTTGGAGACAGATAGTCTATTTTCCTCCTCTGGAGTTTAATTTCTCTTTTGACCTTTACTATGCAAACCCATTTGGTTTCTGGACTTCTTGAAAAATGTTTCTTTTTCAAGGTTATCTGAGGTAGAAAGGGAATTGAAAGGTAAAGTTGTTCTGTGTTTCTCATATTCATTTTACTAGAGGGTGTTTTTCAAGAGTAAAATGAACAGTACACTGAATGATGTTTGGATGTTCATATGTTGTTGCAAAATGGAATAATGACTCATTCATAAACTGAAATAAGTAAATACATTGATTAATTGAACATCCTTACATTGCCTTACTCCAACCAGGGAGGGTATTCCTGTTGCATATTGCTGCTGTCACATCTCACACAAGAGACAGATGCAAGCCCCTTGTGAATTATTGTCTTAGTGCAGCTACGCGAGGCTTCTGTGCAGAAGATGAACACTAAAGTCTTGGGTGGGTATCTCATCTAAACAAGATCCATCAGACAGATATGGAAAGTTTTTCCATATTGAAAAAAAAAAACCCGAACCAACGCAGAACTCTTCTGAGCTTTGAAATTAGACTACCTAATTATTAATACAAGTTGACACAGGAAGAATCCAATTCTCCATGTTCTTCTCCTATCTTCTCCCAGTGCAGAATGTATGTATTTTTGGCAGCCAGAATTATGTGCCAGAAATTCCGTATTCTTGACAGTTCTGATACACTTTTAGTAACACACACACATTGAGAAGAAATGGGCATGTGTTACTGATGCTGTCACACACAGGACTGCTGAAGAGCTGGCATTCGCAGTGTTATTCCTTGTATGGCTCTAAACCTGTCCTTGCTTTTATGAACGCCCAAAGTCAGCTGTCTGACCACATTGTGAGAGGGCACTAGGCCATCTGAACAGGTGGTCATGAGCATTGACACAGAAAGATGCTCCTCACATGTGCTTGCCAAGGGCACGATTTCCTGCTGGACCATACTGAGCTCATGCACAGTTAGAGGGGTGTGCGCTCATTAATCCAGTTCTGAGCTGTATTAACTTTAAAAATAGCTTTTGTGACAGCATGGTGAGAGTTTCTGACCTATTTAAATTTAACAGAACAGCATATAAGTGACAGAGATTTCTGGTAAGCCTTCAGTGTTCAGCAGAATGGATCAGAGAAGTGCAGACTAATCTAGTCCAACAAACACTGAGACAGTTACTAGTGCTCCAGAGAGGAGAAAGATCAGCAAGATTTGAAAGCAGCCTTGATACCCTAGCAGAAATGTCCTCTGTAAATGAGTTTATGCCTCTCAGCAAGAAACAGTGTATTATTAACATAAAACTCCATCCTGTGAATCTAAATATAGTTTAGATAATAAAGGATTTTAAAAGTCCTGAAAAGCAAGAATGTATTTTGGAAAAAAATACTTTCACACTGATACATCAGTTTTCGTTCACTAAGGAGAGCAGTTTCATACACTTTAAGATGTCACATCACAAAAGGTTCAGGTGGGTAAGTTCACATGTTACTGCTTCATATATTGCTGTAATCTAGCCCTGAGTGGCAATGTAAATCAATGTAGCTTCATTAAAGGAAACAGAGGCACAGGAGTTTACATCTTCAGTATCAGCAGGAGCAGGATTGTCTGTATTGCATCAATTTAGGTGTGAGTCCTTGCCTGCATCCTTAGTCTCAAATATTCCAGTAGGGAATGAGAGGAGTCTGTGAAGGTCATTTCAAATTAGTTTATGACGTGTAGAGCACACTCAGTCTATTTTGCTATATTCAGTAGGCCCAGTTGCACCAGGGGGGACCCATCCCACAGTAAGTGGAGCAGCTCCAGAGGGACCACTGTTTCAGAGACACAGCTGTGCCAAAGATTTCCAAAAATATTAATTTAGGTGTTTGAATGAAAAGTCACTGGTATCAGAGAAGCCACATCTACCTTGAAAATATCTTTTCTTTTGAAATCATGGTTCTCTAGATCTCCTTCATGCACAAGTACTGCTGGTCTAGTCCTTACACCTTCTTAATACAGTATGTGGCCTTTCCCACCAAAGGCATTTTGACACTTCAGAACTTGTTATAATAATAGTGTCTGTGAGATAATAAATTCTCAGTTTCACTTAGCTCTTTTGCAAGACCTATTCTTGCCTGAAGCTGTTCTAAACTCAAGCCACTAGAAGGCAAACAAGCAACGTCTGGTTTTCCAAGGTAGGGGCTGAAATTGCTGGAGGGGAGGTGTATGAGTATTCTTTCCTAGTGGCATTACTTCCATGTGTTCTCTGCTCTCCCTCTCTATCTCTTTGCTCATGGGATTCACTAGCATTCCAGGTACAGAAAAACTTCTAAAAAAAGTGAATGCTGTATTTTAAAGTGCATGCATTTTCAGTTAAAGTGTTCTGTTTCATGTAGGAACAGACAATGCCTAACAGGCCAGTGTAAATAGTTCAGC
>NW_010137811.1:12032-16104 GCF_000699245.1 Pterocles gutturalis
CCTCACCTCCACACAGGAGGCCTAATGAAGACACTGCCAATGAGAGTTAAACATCCCTTGCAATTGGGACCATATACACTTGCACTTACCTTGTGCTAGTAACTCTGGAAGTAACAGCAGAAAATACACCAATGCTAGGATTATATGGGATTTTTGTGGTTAGGCCTGGAATATAGGATATAGGAAATGTCTCACTTCAGCAGCTGATTTCAATAGCTGTAGTTAAAATAAATAAATATATTTTATAAATAGGACCTACTTTGATTTAAGAATATGAGAAATGAGAATCTACTCTAAAGTCTAAAAATTGTTCTACTGTTTAACTTTCTTCACTTTTTAAAATTGCATCTTATTTCTAGACTGGATTTCTCTATCTTTCCTTTCCATTAGAGGCTGTTACACATTTGTGGGATAGACTGAAGAGCTGTCTCTTCTGACGTTTCTCTTATAGATGTTTATAAGCTATGTTCCTATACCTTCCTGCTTTCTTTCAGTAAGTTAAATGGACAGCTTCTTGAGCCTTCTATTACAGGAATGTTTTCTAATTCTTTATCATTCTTAGGGATCTTTACAAAATTTTTGTCATCCTTCTGGAATAGAGATACCAGAGCAAGAGCAATTGTAGGAGTGCCATTACAGGGGAAGGAAGGAGGGAAGAAGAGGGCGGCCTTGTGTGTATTTTATTTTTTCTTTATCCCTAAGTCTGTGCACATCCTTCACCATACAAGCCCTTCTGATCACATTTTTTCACTCTGAGCTGAGCCTTCACTGATTTCCTGGTATGTTCCCAATTCTTCTCCAAGGTCCAAAGGTGGAGTTTCCAAAACTTGATGTGTGTTTGGTAGAGTTAACTCTTACTTAAGTGCAAGCTGAGCATTAACAGCAACACTCCACTCATCTTAATCTCCCCATGAAATTTAGTCTCTGGGCAGAGCTAAATCTGGGCAGAATTGGTAATGATCAACGTTAAGGAGAAAGTCAATGACGTAGGCCTGCAGAAGAAAGGCAGCAAGAAAATTGCTGTTGTTGCTGTATATTAAATGAAAACGTAGCCAGTGGTCTGTATTTGGAAAGTCATTACTTCTTGTAGGCCTCAATACACCTACTGGTCGACTACTGCCAATTTAAGAAGAAATTCAAACTACTCAGTGCCCACTAGTCCAACATCCCCATCTCAGCATTCTCTGTAGGGCTGAAAATTTTTAGTGATGATTCTATAATTTCCAAATCAATAAGAAAAATCTAAATGGAAGAGGGCTAAAATTCTTGTATGTAGTTACACTTGGAGATTATCTGATACCCAGTTTAAACCAAAGTCTGTGTACAATTTGTATCATTTTGTATGGTTCTACTTTTTAAATCGAAACAGAACATAACAGATACTGACAAAGGTATTCCTTTATTACCCAAACTATCAAGTTGTATATGTTTCAGTGCAATGAAAAGGGCTAATTTTAAATGGGAGAAACCTGTGAAACCTGTCAATGGTGGAAATGTTCTCCAACAGAGTTCTGACAGACTGCTGTGAAGTAGCCTCTGATGCACTGCAGATAAAGTTACACGTTCTTGTGAAAATCAATGAAAATAATAGCATGTTTTAATGTGTATTTAATGTGCATACACCTTTTTGTAAACCTGCTTCTGAATAGGCATGGCTTTTGTTGCCTACAAAAATAATTATTAGGATATTTCTGAAGGATACTGCTTCTTATACCTGCTACAGAAACCTTGTTTTCAGTTTCTTCACTACAGACAAATTATTTCTTCAGACTTCTCCTTGTTAGGTGCAACCTTAGAAACAATGTTAGGTGCTGTATATGCCCCATCACAACCATGACTATTAGTCTCCCACTCAGCACAGTGTGAACTGAATGGCGACTGTTTGAGTGGTATCATACTGTGATTTCCAAAAGTACATTTCATACACCAGGTCTGCTAGTGTATGATCTTAGGGATGAAGTGTTGTGACTAGTTCCAAGGCACACAAACTGCGTTGCAGAAGAGTCATTACATAGACCAGTTGTTTTGCCCTGCTGTGGCACTGAACACCTGAAAGCTGAGATACCTTGGTGACTAGCAGTTGGCTAGGCAGTGCATCAGGTCAGGACCTCATGGGTAATAGAACCACCAAGGATTAATTAACAAGCCTTGTGATTCAGTGCATACCACCAGTTATGCTTTGGATCTAGTATTTGTACTGACACTAGGGAAAAAATGTTATGGACAAATGAACTCTGTCTTGTGTTGTAATAGACCTGTTTCTCTTTATACACAGGTTGACCATCCCTGGTGAGGAGATGGGTCTGATGATGTGTAAGTGTGAATTTGAGTTCCAAACTACCCAGAAACACTTAGTTGGCCACTCAGCAACACAATACATCTCTGGGGTAAACTGCTTTATTCTTGATTGGGTTTACAAGACTCTGCTGAGTAACAATTGTGATGTTGGCTTGCATGTGCTGACCTAAGGAAACCTGCAAGGCATTTTGTACAAAGAAGTTATGTTTTTTATCATAGCAAACAAGAGTTGGAAAAAAAAAGATTATCCTTTGATTAGAAAGGTTGTTGAGCTGAAAGTGCTGATTTTTTTCCCCCTATATCAATGAGTTGGTCTAATAAAAGGTATTCGTCTCCTCACAATATTCTAATCAGCAGCTATGATGTAGGTCCTCATAGGAAATTTTTAAAGGTCAGTGGGAAGAGAATATAAAAATTCATCATATAGCAGTAAGGAGAATCTTATATTGTGATCTTGTTATCTAAGCAGGGAAAAATGAGTCAGAAAGAAGCTATACCCCTCAAATGTTCTGAAGTTAAAATAATGAAGCAGCAGGCCCGTAGACGGATGAATTCAGTCTATCTCTCAATGCAACAACTAGACTGAAATGCATCAATGAAAGAGGCAAAGGTGCTAACTGAAGAGTCAAATGCATAAACCAAAGATTATGAGATATGGCCCCAGATTTAGAGACTCCTCATATTTTTTTAAGAGCTTCAGTAGGAAGAAAGTCCTCCAACTGAAGCATTACTATGAATTTGGCACTTGATTGAGACTAAGAAACTTGTCAAAACTCAGTGAGCTCGAGACCTGAGTTGCGGTGCACATCCATAGCTTCACTGAGCACAGTGTTACCATCGAAATTTGAATTTAGGAACATTCCTCTGAAAAAGCTAACTTTTGGTACAATAGCAGGCTCAGAGCAGAGTATCGTATGTTTCAGTAATGATCTAATGGCTTTTTTTGTCATAAGTGGGAGAGCTGCTCTCCTCTCATTTTATATTCCTGCCACCCATACCGCTTTCCACCTTTCTCCCATCCTGATCTCAGAAGTCCCAGCATGTTTCTTCCTTCCACTGGCTTTAGTGTTCAGCCCTCTGTAAGCCAATCCAACTCACACAACATAAGCACTGGAGTAGAGGAGGATAAGGGGGATGGGACAGGGAGGGGGACAAGACTGCGCCTTTTTGCATAGAGTAAGTTGTTTATCCATGTAATTTTGTCTTGTGAAATCTTAGCCTATGAAAAATCATATGACACTTATCTAAAATGCTCTGAGATCTAATGAAGACTTAATCCTTTTCTATTTCAAGCTCCCCTATTACATTTAGTGAGAATTACAGCAGAATTGCAGTAGTGAGACATATATATATACATGACTAATTCTACATGTAGAATGTGCTTATGAATGGGCTCTGAAAAAATCAGCACCCTGACTGTTAAACCATTTGCTGTTCAGTGGGAAACACTGAGGACAAAGAGAAGTTTACACAAGGCCTGCTGCACAACCCATGTGCCTTCTTTCCGAGCTGGACAATTATTTCTTGTTCTTTCACAGGTGCAGTCCTTCCTCAGTGAGATGTTAAAACCTTTGTTTTTCTCAGTTGAGTAGCATATTATCTTTTTCTCCTCTAGAGACCATAGGGTTTTTGCTATTTCATAGAATCATAGAATCGTAGAATCATAGAATCATAGAATGGTTTGGGTTGGAAAGGACCTTAAAGATCATCAAGTTCCAACCCCCCTGCCATGGGCAAGCGACACTCTCCATTAGACCAGGTTGCTCAAAGCCTC
>NW_010137812.1:0-9902 GCF_000699245.1 Pterocles gutturalis
GATGCTGTGGGAGACTGTGTCAAATGCTGACTGACCATTCTTATCAATGCTTATCAATGAAATACTTCATTATAGGTCAACGGAAAACTGAAAAGTTTTAAATGATACAAGCACCATTTTTATTTCTCTTCAGTGTGACTGTTAAATAGAACGAAGAATTATTTTCACAGCCCTGCTGAAGATGATAGTTTTTACTCTCCCTCCATTATCACCTGACAAGATAAACATTTAGTCACAATTCTAGACTTGGCCATGGCACTATTTCTGCACAGCTGGGACAAAAATCACCTTAATTCTAAATCTCTGAAAATTGTAAGGGAAGGTTGGAAGATAATAATCAAAAGCCCAAACAAGAATGGCATTGAGAAGTGAAGTGCTGGTTCTTTTACCATGATACAAAGACCTTGTTTTGTGATGAACATGTAATGAACATGTGTTTGCATGAAACATAATTTTCCCTCAGAAGATACCGTAGAAATAACTGCAAGTATTCAACCAAAACATGCAAAGGCTTGATAATGTGCGGCATATAAAATGAGACGGTGAAGGTAAAGCCCAATACTCAACTCTCACAGAGCAGTATCAGGAGGAACCAAAAAAGTGAGCAAAGAGCACTTACCTGGAGAATGCATATTAGGACTTCCTGCTATCCGTATGTTTGGGAAGAAAAAAAAAAAAAAGGCAGATGCAGCCCTATAGCTGCAGCTCTTCTATAAGCTGATAAAAAACAAAGAAAGTAGTAAGTCCTTTGAAAAGAGCAGAATGTTTGTCCACTTTGAATACTCAAAAGTCTGAATTCTGAAGTCCTTTGCACAGTCAAAGCTGAATTATATATTCTTTTGTCTGACACTACAGAAAGAACATTTTTTTTAACTTGTTTATGCATTTTTCAATATTTAGTTTTCATTCTTGTGTTTGCAGGAATGGGCCTGAAGTCAATTTCCATCACCAGTTTTACATTTCACACAACAGTGAAAAAAACCAAAACACTTCTAAAGTACGAAAATATGTTTATAGGAACAAAAGAATGAGCACAGAGAACTCAAGGCAAAAAAACACCTGAGATTATTTTTACAGCATTTTTGTTAAAATGGACACTAATTCCCAAGAGAATTTTCCTTGAAGCAACATAATATAATAACATATTTTCCTTCTCTAAATGAGATACGTGAGCTATGTTACAGCATTGTATGAACCAGACAAGATTCGAGTGAACTTTATGCAGTTACATCCAGGTGTCCTTCAGAAACTTCACAAATATGGGATGCACAGGGTGGGCTTCTTCAGAGTGTGCTCTGGGAACATACAGTCTGAGGATATGATACAAATTGGGTAGTAACTGAGATGGGAGTTCATGCAAAACAGAACTTGTGATGGGTGACTTGTGTACTGTAGCACGGACAGCTCAACTGTTAAAAGAAAACAGGGCCAGATATGTTCACTCTGAGATGACTTGATTTGACTAAGCCAATTAACACTGAGTTATTGTTGAATCCTATTCGCAGTGAGAGTCCCCATCATCAAAGACTTCTTTGCAGAGCTGTTGCTTACCCAGCAGTCATTTATCCTTAAGCCCAGGTAGAGTACTTTGGAATTGACCCTACTGTATTTCACACATTTTTTTAGTCCTTCTTTTTTCTTTCCAATTTTAAAGACCATTTTTGGTTTCATCAAATTCCTGGGGACAATTTTGACTTTTAGAGATCACTTCAAGACTTCTTACAGGGATGGGAAATGTTTGTACTCTCTTTAGAAAGCCTGCAATCAGTCTCTTTATAACTGGTTTATCCCAGAGAGAGTTGACTAATGTCAGGATAATTAATCTGCATTAGCAAAATAACTGAGATTGTTCCACAAAATACAGCTTGGAACAATGGCATTAATTTGTACAGGAAAAGTTATTCTGGTGGACTGCTCATCTCAGAATCAGTCCCTGTGTTCCCCATTGCTTTTCTGTATTATATTCTTTGTTGATTAATCTAAGTGTTTTCTGATATTTTATATATTTGCATTTTCAGTCTGTATTTAATTGATTTTAACATTAATAATTCATAAAATGTTAAAGTTAACAATCAACAAAACAAGACAACAAAATAGTGACAATTAAAGTGTACTTAATAATTATGGATATGATTAGGGGTCTGGATCAGATGACCCTAGTGTCTTTGTTTCTATTCTCTGTGTCCCCACCACAGTGGAATATGGCAGTGCTACCAGGGTGCTTTGATATTTCTAGTCCATGTACATTAGGAATAAATTGTATAGTTTTTGATACAGGTATATATCTGAATATATTTTTCTTTCTCTACACCTGGGACATTCATCTTAGTCTCACAGTGCAAAACCTTCAGACATCTCTGGTGAAATTCCAAGGCTGAACGAGATGATCACACTTCAAAACTAACCTCAGATTGTGACCTCAATATCACACAAAAGTTTTAGGGAGTGAAATTACAAAGTAAATGCAATGCTTTTCTAGAAAGCTGTTTGCCTTTTTTTTTTTTTTTTTAAATGTGGAGAAATTAAACTAACCTTAAAATAACGAGCTATTTTTAAAAGACTTATATTTTTAAACCACTTTTGTTATTTTTGAGCTCTTTTTCTTGGCGATACTGCAGAGTGGAATTTTCTCATGAGAAATTCTACGTCTGCCAAATGGATTTGATGAGAAGTTTTTTAAATTGAACTTCAAGTCAGTGCTGATTAGTGTTCTGAGCAGAAAATAATAAACTTTAGCTGTGAAAAATTCCTACTGTGTTTTCTAATTAATTATTTTTTTGTCGCAGTAGCATTTTTTATTATTTCAGATCTACTACTGTGGTTTACATCTTCTTTTAAATATGCGAAATACTAGTGCTTTACTTCCTTTAAATATGCCAAATGCCAAGCTTCTACTGCTACTAATTGGTTTTTTTTTCGCTGCCTTACATGACAGGTGTCACTGAGGAAACAGGAACTCTTTCCTTGCGCAGACTATTTAGAGAAATTGTCACTAATTTCCTGTTTAAAAGAAAGAGCCTGAGGTACAAAGACTTTGGAAAAAAAATAGGCAAAGTCACAGTGTACAAGGCATGTACAAACTCAAGGATATCAACCCACTCACTGTAAACTTACCCTTCTCTCATGGAAGATGAGTCTTTATCAGTTAATACCATGTGAGTCTCAAAGCACACATGGATCTTCTCTCTCTGCAGTGTCCTTCTGATTTCTGTTTGTGTGATGACTGATGACTTGATAAGAATCTGGCACAATAGGTCCAGGGACTACTTCTTACAGGACAATTATTTTTAGGTGATGAGGAAAGACATCCAGGACTATGCAGGCAACTGTGTGTTTCTATTTATAATCAGCATCCCTTTCTTCAGCTGAGCACTCCAGTTTAAAAGAAGCCAAGTGATGCCTGATGCTTCAGAAAGCTTTCCTCACAAGATCAGCGAAACCTTGAAAGTCTGCAGAATTTTTGTTTAGACAAACGGTCTAGTTAAATCCCTTCTCCATCCTAGACCAGTTCTAAAATATCACCTAGCTGCAGCAATAAGATTTTAATCCTTTATAAGCAATTGTCTGTTGTGCTTCTTTTATCTCCATGCTTATGGGAATTCCCCCTGATAACCCTTCGCCATTTGTGCTGGAGCCATTCCCTGTATTTCACTGGGCCAGCACCACGAAAATAGCAAGGGCAGAGTCTGATATAGTATGTTGATTAGTTTTAAAATTCACTATTCACAGAAGCTGCATTTGAGACGTAGCAGAAGATTGTATTGTCTTCTGCTTCCTACATTCCTTCAAAGCAAAAGAAGCTTTTATTTTGGTGGTCTACTTGGCAATCTGCTTTGGAGACCACCAGCTTCCTCTGGAGTCTGTCAAATCCTCCTAAACTTTCATTAATTTTTGTGTTTATGTTTTCTTGGAGAGAGAAGTTTCACATGTTCCTGAACAAGCAATATAGCTTACTGTTTAATCACCTGGACCTCTGCAGAACTAATTTACTTTGCTTGCTGCTTTTTCCTTCCCTAACTCCCCTCATTTATAATTACATTAATTACATGCATATAAAAATATGCTGTCTCTTTGACATTAATTACTTTGCAGTGAAAAATAATGAACTTCATAAAATATTCAGTGTTGCACATTTATAAATGGCTAACAAACTGCATGGGTCACCAGTATGGTGGGAACTCAAGTAATGACCACACTAAAAAAATCCACTCTCAAGAAAAATAAGAAGCAGCTTGGTACATAAAATGTTGTGCAAAATGTGTTTGTAGATGAAATTGTTATACTCCGTAGTCATTTTACACTAGAATAGGTAGCCTGAAATGCTTTTATTTTTCTTTTTTAACCTTAATGATGTCTAATTTTGTTAAATTTTTACTCATGTTTCTCCCTAAGTTTTGAGTCTTTTTCAGCATATTTCTATTTCTGTACCAAGGAGAAAAGGTACTACTGAGCTGAACAGTGGTTGCATTGTTCTTGCAAATCTGTCAGGGTTTTCGCAATTGTTTGACCAGATATACCTTTTCTGAGACAGAAGACATTAACACTGGCTTATTATTAAGACTGGAGCTGCACAGCAAATGGGTACAACATTAGGAAAGTTGAAAAAAAGTGCTTCAAACATTACTGTGACCAAGACTGTTTTGTAATTTCCTCAAATTTACCCTGTGTAGGCTACACTGTCCCTGGTGGGAGGAAGAAAATTAAATTCTTCAGGTGCCTGTGGACCCATGGGGAGCAGTTTGCAAACACTGTAAGTTCCAAAAATTGCAGAACAAGGGAGTACAGCTCCCTAGAAATACAACTGTGTTGTGACATGCTATATGTCCTGGCACTGTGAGCCTTAGAAGATTAAGTCACACACATTAGTCTAACACAGGCTGTAGATGACTCAGCTGGTGCTTCTAGTCAGTGCTGGAGTAAATAGAAGACATGGATCTGAAAGTGGCTAGCACCACTGGGCTTCTATAGTTACAGTGAAATAGTACAGGGAAAAGATCAACAGAGGTTATGATTTTTACAATAGCCTATTATTTCCTCCTCACAAAAGTTGGGTGTACGTGACTAAGTTTATGCGTGGTGGAAAATCCCATTAGAGAGAACCACAGCCCCAGTAGTGAATGAAGCCAGGCTTTAGGGGTACTAGCAGGATATGATATGGAAGTTCCCCCAAAGGAAAAAAAAATTCTACTATGCCATGGCCATCAGGTTACATACAGGCAGAAAAAAATTGTGGCACTCCTGTCTCAAATTCCAGCTTGACATACGTACATGACATACATAAGATGTATGTGTGTACGAAGTCATTTCAGCCACTGGTTCCAATTATGGTCCTAGTTACTGTATAGTTAATTTTAACTGCAGTTCTACAAGTACTGCTGTCTGGAATATGAAATCGATACAATTATTGCCATCTAACAATTTGAGCATATACTAAAAAGTTCTGCAGGATCAAGGCATTTTTAAAGCAAAATATGAGATGTATTTGAAATTCTCTGTAACTGTATTGTGAGACAAGATTTATTTTGCAGAAATAGATTATGTATGTTATTAAAGCTCTTCTCTTAAATTACAGTGAGATTAAATCCAGTTTTGATGACTATTATGTCATCAAAAGAAAAATGTAAGATGGCCTATATTTCAGTCATTTTGTGATTATTAGATTTGTCTGTCAGCTGCTTTTAAGATGCATTTTAGAGTTTATTGCTGTATGTAGCTACTTCACAGTCTTTTTCATCACAAAAATTCCATGTATTAGGGAAGTTCCATTACTCTGATTTTATAACTTTGGTACCGAGGAAAAGAAAAATCACAAGTAAACTGGTGGCACAGCTGGGAAGTGAATCCTGACTTTGGAGTCAAATTCAGAACAACCCCCTCTTTTTCTCCCCATAGTCATATGTGGAGGCACATACAGAGGCTTATCTCTAAGTGCATGGACATGTACTTTGACTTCCACAGGCTTGTGTTTTATGCTTTCAGGTGTCTGTGGGCATAAGTGTTTCCAGGACTTGAAGCCTTAATATGCAGTGGATTCCATTCAAGCACTAGCTCACAGCGTCACTGCTCTCCTTAGGGCTCCCATGAAAGACTTTGCTGCCTGTATCTTCCTGTGTAAGTACATAGTAGTTAACTATTTACATTTCTGCAGTTCTTTCTCCTTTTGGATGACTCATTGTGTAATTGATAGACATTTTTCAGATAAAGTGTTCAGGAAATTTATGCTTGAACTCAAAGTTAAGTTGAATTGTACGGATTCGTTTAGCTGTACAGGTCAAGTGCATCAGTGTGATCACTCGCAGTGCAAATGAGTCACTACTTACTATCCCATTCCTCATCATTAATTCCAGAGTAACACTGGTTCTCTGTTGTGGGAAGCAAAAAACAGGTCTTTGAATTAGCTTGTATACAATTGAAACTCAGATCCCAATAATACACGTGTGGTAGCAATGGTTAACATTAATTATGCATGGAAGGTTTTGCAAGATCTTCCCTAATATCTTTCCTGAGAGCATAAACCTACTTTTCCTTAATAGGTAGAGGTGTGCTTAGCCTGAGCTTTCTAAAATGTTGAGTAACTCAATTTGTGAGAGCCAATTTAAGCTACTTCAAAGGAACTCCTTTTTACACAGATTGTGCAAGGGACAGTTTTTTGAATGTATAAATCAGAGTCAATTTAGTTGTTTCACACTGGACACCTAGAAATTTTTTGAATCTTTTAAAAATTTATAGGCGTGTTCTTTTATTTTTCCAACATTTAAGAAGCAAAGGAAAATTATATACCAGTTGGGAGAACAAAACACAACATGCAAGCTTTTTTTGCTGTATTTTTGTTTCTTCTCTAGATTAAGAATGCTTGTAATTGTAAAAAAATTTCCCAAATGGAACAAAAATTTCTGCATAGTCTATTTAAAAATCCCATCTTCAGAAAGAAAACTGCCACTTTGACAGAGTTTTCTTCTCCCAGGGCTTCAGTTATCTGGCAAACAGCATACTAAACACATTCATCAGCAAAATTATCAGTGTATAAAAAGAAACAACTATACGAAAGAAAGTGCAGTAAACGCAGTCATTACCTTTACAGGTTAACTCAACTCATTTAAAACTCAAATTCTACAGCCTAGAAACATGAATTATGATAATTTCTCCAGGTGTAGATTTCTCTGATCACACAGAAGCAAAGAAAACAGCATAGGAAACCAACTCCTGCAACTATATTTCAAGTGCAACTTCAGTCATTGTAGATAAGAATATTAAAAACGTAAAATGAAACCGCTTCAGAAGATAAACTTTTTTTATTTTGTGTTGCTCTGAAGAATTATTCCTTAAATGTGTGTCAAAAAAAAACAAACCAAAACAAACCAAACCCCAGACATTTTTTGCTTCATAAATCCTAGAATGCCTAGGTTACACACCAGCAAAAGAAATAGGAAGGGCTTGATTTTTGACTCAAGTCCATTATATTCTTCCATCAACAGTAGCCTTACATAGAAAAAGCCATATTCTTAACATCTGGACTGGTGACACAATTTACTGACCCCTGAGCTGAACCGAATTTTACATCATCCCAGCTATGTTTTCTTAACAAAGAATAATAACATACTTAAGAAGTAGCAAGAACCTGAATAATGTATTTTGGGAAGATGATAGCCTATTTGGGTATTTCATCTCAGAGGATTTTTTGTGTTCTATGATTTTATGTCTGTCTGTTTAATGGTTGTCCCATGAAAAATCAAAATGGGCATCGTAACTTGAAATTCATTACAGTACAGAAGGCCAGCAGAGAGTTCTCTGTGATACTGAGATTTTTTTCTGAATTTAGAGACACAGGGGATTCCTAGGTCACCTATTCTGACCTGTAGTATCTCACAGGAGAATCACCATTTACAGACTGGCCTTCCAGTCACCATTATTTGAATAGCGCAGTTAGTTCACATGTATAAGAAGCATTCATGTGTACCTTTGCAGAACCCATGAGGATTCACTTGGCAGGTGCTTTTCCACAGGTCAGCCCAACATCTGCTTGAGCAGGTCTGTCTCAGCATGATAAAATAGAGAGTGCATATTATATAGGTAGAGCAGGTACAGATGGAAGGGGAGATGAGGCTGGCAAGACACTGCAGCTGGAAGATGTTTCTTAGGTCCTTACAAATGAGTGACCCCTCTGTGAGAAATCTCAAAACCCGTATACTCTATTTTCTTGTATCCACTGTGATGCAACTCAAGACTTAAAATAAATTACATGCACACAGTAGTAAAGTAAAAAAAAGAGTGATGGGAAGGAAGTTTCTGAGACCAAAACAAGCCTGAAGTTTATCTGGTATATCCATTATACCCTGCCCCAGTGAACTATTAATTAAGCAATAAAGAGGGTGAAAATTATATGCCTTGATCGACTTTTTGCAGTTACTTTCACTCTTATTG
The DNA here is from genome assembly GCF_000699245.1 of Pterocles gutturalis. Classification (NCBI taxonomy): domain Eukaryota; kingdom Metazoa; phylum Chordata; class Aves; order Pterocliformes; family Pteroclidae; genus Pterocles; species Pterocles gutturalis. The sequence goes on from NW_010137812.1 coordinate 8,422, forward strand.
TATCTATTCAAAATAATTAAATAGTTGTATGAGGCCACAGAACTGTGTCTTTATGCTCAAATGAACAAACAGAAGTAACAATTGTTTAACTTGGCAACTATTGTGTGGCAATTATGAACGCGGAAACAAAGATGCAAGAAACAGGCATTAAAATGGAAGCTCTCTTTCCATCTGTTTGCCTCCTCATTTAAAAGAGGTTGATATGGGGGCATGGCATCAACAAAAGTTAACTGGATTATCATGAATAGGAACAATATTGTTTCTATTCCTCTAAGTGAGGGCTGCACCTTTGCTGTTCATGCATTGTTAAGAATATTAGGAGCCCATCCTTGCAGAGTGGGATTCCAGGAGCCTGTGGTTTTTGCTGTGTACAAACACATGAGGTTGATTACCTGTGCCAGGTTACCCATGCAGCTAAGGCATAGGGATTGGTAATAAGGAGCTCCTGCAGAGAGGCACATGTCTGTCTACTCTATCCACATATATATATATATATATATACCCATCTCTCCATTAATATGAAAAACATACAGTGACATTACCCTGTTACGGTAAAGCACAATCCTGGAGAGCACAGTTGAATGGAAGGATGTACTGAGTACAACTGACTCCCCAGGGCCGGGTGCCTCTTAGCTATTTTCATTAATGCCTTTGGAAAGCAGCTGCCAACTAAGAAGTGTGTACATGCTGGACTCTACTTCCTAACATCACTTGTTAGCCCTCTTTCACCCTCATAGCCCTCTTCATTCATTACCTTAATTCTTGCCTTGTATACAGCTTTGGACACCATCAATCTTAAAGACATGTCCATAAACTGACAAAACAAAACTACTCTCAAGAGTAGATTAAGTTTAAAAAGATGTTCCTGCTATGTAGCCTTAAAGGCAAATTTGAAATCACTGCAGAGAGGAACAGCCTCTTGTGTTCTGATCAGTAATAATAAAAAAATGATCTTTGCTCTCCTCATGGGCACAGTCAGGAGTCCCATGAGTCCTGTGGGGACCTGGCTCTTGCTTTGGCTACAAAGGAAGGCTTTCTGGAAGAATTATGCAATAGTTAAAGAGCAAGTCTTCTTCAAGCACAAATTTTACTTGCACATGTTTTAAGGTTTTAATGCCTTTTACAGTTTCAGTTCCCACGTGCTAAAATTTCATCCAGCTTTTGATTTTTGTCTGGAATTCAAACCACATTTTAGAAGTTTGGATGGGATTCCTCTCGCTAAGATCTAGAGTTGGTATTTGGTTGCCCAGCCATAGTCATTTACTGCAACCTCAGATGCCTTTGGCTACCTGGACAGGCTGGAGAAGTGGGCCCATGAGAATCTAATGAGGTTCAACAAGGCCAAGTGCAAGGTGTTGCACTTGGGCTGGGGCAATCCCAGGTACTTGTATAGACTGGGAGAAGAACTCCTTGAGAGCAGCCCTGCAGAGAAGGACTTGGGGTTCCTGGTGAATGAGAAGCTCGACATGAGCCAGCAGTGT
>NW_010137813.1:0-2283 GCF_000699245.1 Pterocles gutturalis
GGCGGCTCTTCGTTCCCTGCGGCCCGTGAGGGGCCTCTGCTGCACCTGTGCCTGGTTCTGTGTTAATTGAACTGGATGCTTAACACTCATTAGTTGTTGCATCTGTGTCAAGACGAGTGCGTCCCTAGTTGTAATGGAGGTGCCTCGCACTAGCTCCTAACATTGTATTTACCTTTTTCATAGTTGCAGCTGTTGGTAGTCATAATTATCCTGCTGTTGAAGAAGTCTCCTGAGTCTTTCTCCTTTGTTGTTTCCAACAGCAATGGTTGAGTTTCCATCTATTAGGAGAAATTCTTACTAGTGCTCCCTAAGTGTGTGACCTTTTTTATTACTGATTCTCATCCTACTGCTACCATCAACATCATCCTCTTCTCCTTTACAATACCATGATCACTTATAATATTAATGAAATTTATGGGGATTAAGAACTTTGTATTTAATAATATATTAACACTTGCCAATATGTGCTTTTTTCTATCGGAGGAAACATTAGGCTATAAAGTAGCAGGACAGAGTAAGAAGAGAGGGGTAAAGGTAGAGCAGCAGGAAGAAGAAGAAGAGAAGCAGTTTCCAGTACTTATAGTGTCACTGATCCAGATAGTGTTTGGAAATTCATAAGACAAAAATCAGGCTGCAGCTTAGGCACAGCTGCTTCATGGTGTGGGCCAGAAGCAGTTCTCTGAGCTCACAGCTTGAGAATGGTTGCACTATTAGTCTATTGCCTTTGCCACTGTGGAGCATTTGCCTTAGGGAAGTTGGAAAACCTGTTGCTTGGAGCAGTTAAAACAGATTTAAGACAAGGGGGTATAAAACCCCAGCCTTTTCTGGCCTTTGGAGTGCCCTAGTAGTGGTATGAGTTTAGGGATTTTATGTAACTGTACACTTCTTAGTGAGAAAATTTAAAGCAAATCAGTCATTCTTGATGTTTATGTTGAAGCCAGGGTATCAAGTAAAACTTCAGTGTGGTGTCTTTTTTTTCTCCCAGTAAACACATGATCTAGTGTGTGGACGGATGAAACGACATTTACAGTTTAAAAAAACGAACGTGACCAAACACCTATTTACTGAGGTTGCGCAAGATATGATTTCACATCACATACAAGCCTTACCCAAAGAGCTGTGGTGTAGACTTTTTTTTTCAGCTATTACATTAATCTGTAAGTATAATGAGGAAATATGTGGACTATTCCCACCTTCTCTCCACTTTTGTCTGTTATTGTGATATGACTTGCAGAAGAAAGGTATTTTATTTATAGCAGAGGTAATTGTTGCATGTACATCTGTTGTCAGGATTTTTTATTGTAAAAGTCACAGTGGTTTCAGTCACGAAAATGATGAAGCTGTAGCTTTTGTGCAGTGATAATGGACTGATATGGATGGAAAGTAGACAATACTTTATAATTTTGGATAAATTTGTATGCATTGCATTCTAGATACAAGATAGTTCCTTCTCATAGGAACATGCTCCTGTTACCCTTTTTCTCACCAGCAGAGGTCTAGCTAACATACCGATTTCAAAACTGGAACAGGGTAAATCTCTTTTGCAAATGATATGTCAACAGCATGTTTTAATGACTGGTTATGTCTGTGAGTTCCTCTAGATGCGATTTCCCTGCCATACCTGACAAGTGGGACAGATCTGATTGTATTAGAAACTGGAAGTTCAGAAACACTTGGAGAATCGGTAATGAATGGTGACAAGCCATCAGCAGATGGCTGTATCAGAATCATGAAAACTAAGAGCACGGTGTGTTATCACAGAATCACAGAATGGTTTGGGTTGGAAGGGACCTTCAAGATCATCAAGTTCCAACCGCCCCTGCCATGGGCAGGGACACCTCCCACTAGCCCAAGTTGCTCAAAGCCTCCCCCAACCTGGCCTTTAACACCTCCAGGGATGGGGCATCCACAACTTCTCTGGGTAACCTGTGCCAGTGCCTCACCCACCTTACGGTAAAAAATTTCTTCCTAATATCTAATTAAATCTACCTGCTTTCAGCTTAAAACCGTTACCCCTTGTCTTATCACTCCCTGATCAAGAGTCCCTCCCCATCTCTCCTGTAGCCCCCTTTCAGCACTGGTAGGCTGCTATAAGGTCTCCACAGAGACTTCTCCAGGCTGAACAACCCCAACTCTCTGTCCTCACATGGGAAGTGCTCCAGCCCTCTGACCATCTTTGTGGCCTCCTCTGGACTCACTCCAACAGGTCCATGTCCTTCTTATGTTGGGGGGTCCCAGAGCTGGATGCAGAACCCCAGGTGAGGTCTCATGAGAGCAGAGCAG
>NW_010137814.1:0-3413 GCF_000699245.1 Pterocles gutturalis
TTTTCCTTTTTTTTTTTTTTTTAAATATAGAGCCGGTACTATGAAAGAACTCTTGTATGGGCACCTCCATAGAGCTTCATTGAAGGGAGATATGTGTGTGTGTTGAGTTAAATTTGTGTTCTATTTGTGAACCTAAAACTATAAGTGAAGAAGCAGTTCTGATACATTTTTGAAGAGTTGTATAAATACTCACAGGAGTAGTGTAATTTCATTTTCAAAACTGTTTTGAAGACAAGATAGTGCCCTGTAGTTGTTTTAATTCCCACAGTGAGCAACATGCAAGTGAATGGACTGTCTAACCCGGTACTCTGATTTTAATGTAGTCCATACATGGTGTTACCAGACACAGTACATGTAAGTTAGTAATTCCTGATGATTTTAAGAGAATTAAAGTTTCCATGGTAATGGAATTTTGAGATTGGTTATCAAAATCGTCACAGGCATAAATGGTTGTTACTCTTTTCGCCAGTATTCTCTTTTCTCCTGACTGCGGCTTGCCACGTTGGCCGTGGTTAAATGATATTTAGTGCCAGAATTGTGCACTATTTGATTACCTAAAAGATAGGCCAGGCTTCGGCACATGATCACATTCCTGTTGAATCATCAGAACAAGCAACCCAAAGTTCATGCTGTCTTTATGATTTTGGCTGGCTGTGCAAGAATAGACAATACCCTCTCGGGTGTAAAGCTTTGCAAGTGCAAAAATATTCCATCAAAACGTCCGGAACAAATCTGAAGTGACAGAGTGATTTTTATACTAGATCAGTTCTTTGTGTCCTGCTACTGTGACATTATATAGATTTTCTCTGCCACTGAACCAGTATCAAGCTGGATTTTTTTTATCACTGAACAAGGGCTGTATTCACTGCTTGAGAATGGGATTCACAGAGGTCTGAAAGCTGACACAGAGGTGTTTTAAGCAGCTGTTAATAAACAAAGCCGTTGAATATGCAGTGCTGAAAGGAGTGGGTAGATGTGCTGGAGAAAGCAATGGAGCTTGATTATAACCCATTCCATGTGCCCAACTTTTTTACCTTGTGTTGGGTGTTGCAATTTACCCAGAAGGCTTTCATGGATGGGTAAGTGATAGTCATTAGTTAAATTTTTTTCTCCCCTTTTATGTAACTTTTGTTCCTCTTTGTATAGATGTAAAATGTGTAGAGTATGGAAAGAGAAATCTGATGCACAGAACAATAGAGAGCAATAGTTAATTTAAATAGTATTTTGTATTTAATTTGAAATTGTCTGTAGAAGTGTTGCAAAAGCAGAGTACTCCTTTGCAAGCACAATTCAAAAGCATGTAAGTATCTTAATCAGCAGAAACGTTGATGAATTTGAGGAGCTAAAACACCATTCTGTTCAGAGGTCTGGAAGTGAAGACTTCTCTTGCCTGTTTGTACACTGGTGGAAAATTATCTTTCACTATTCATTGAAACCACATAGAGTAGTGAAGCTACTACAGATCAATGTTTTTGATGTTCTATATGAAACACACAGTGTCCAAACTGTTTTGTTGCACCACTCCTGTATATTTGAAGAATATGTTGTGTTTTTCAAATTGTTTAAAATTTTGCTTAGTGCTCCTGGGTTAAGTCAAGCACTTGGTTGCTCATATCATTAAAGCTGTCTTGGTCAAGGTGGCATCGAAGTCTTCTTCCTATTGAACATTTTGCAGGGTTATGGTAAGATTCTTATTCAGCATTTGTTCTTGGGTGTACCTTTTGTGCACTGATACAAATGGACTTTGCTTGCCAAAGGGCTTTCTAAGCTAAGTCTCTCTATCCACTCACTCATCCATTTCACTATTTCATGCCCTTGAATTTTCTTCTATCTTTGCAGATGTCCAATAAGTCCTGTAAATACATGGTGACAGTAGCCATATGATTCTGTGATGTTCAATTCAAACCACAGCAGTGTTTTTCTAACTTGATGCTCTCAGGTCTTAAAAAAAACCCCCTAAATAAAACCATGTTGGAAGAACTTGTGTTACCATTTGTTTGTTTCTAGGATGTGTATTTAACCCTAATGATTCTCCTAATGTCTGTCTCCTTTATGTTAGACTACGGTTTTCCTCCACAAGAAGGAAGGAAGGAAGGAGAGACCACAGAGATTTCTCCCTCAGCCCCGTGAAGGACTATGATTAAAACTTCGTCAAATTCCTTAATTTTTAAAAGCAAATGACTACTTTCCCTTTGTGCACTAAACTAGTCATTTTATCAAAGAAGACAACCAAGTTTCTCAGGCATGATTTACCCTTGGTAAACACATGCTGGCTGTTCCCAGTCACCTTTCCCTCCCTCGAGTTCTCAGAAATGCCTTCAAAGAGGATTTGCTCCATTATTTTCCCAGGGACCAAAGAGAGGCTGACCTTTTGTCCTTGTGGAATCATTTGACGATAGTTGCAATGTTTGCTTTTCTTCAGTTGTTGGGAACCTCCCTTCATCTCCGTGACCTTTCAAAGAGGATAGAGAGTGGCCTTGCAAGGATGATATCTGGTTCTCTCAGCAGCCTTGGGTGTGGCCCATTGGGCCCCATGGACTCTCATGGGTCAAGTCCTCTCAAGTTATCCCTGCCTTATTCTCACCTGCTCCTGACAAGTCTCCTATTTGAACTAATTTGCTAAGCACAGAGGAGAGGGAGACCTAGTTAGTGAAGAATGAAGCAAAGAAAGCATTGGGTACCTCAGCCTTATCCACCTCTTTTGTCACTGGATCACTGGCCCCATTCAGCAAAGCACCTCCATTTTTCTTATTCAGCATTTTACTGCTAACGGGATGGCTGAAGTTCTTCATGTTGCCCTTGACGTCCTTTACAAACATCAACTCTAAGTGAGCTTTGGTTTTCCTAACATCATGCTTATGTGGCCAGGCAACATCTTTAAATTCCTCTTCTATAGCCTGTCCCTGCGGCAAACTCCTCCGTGCTGCCTTTTTGCATTGTAGCTTGCCTGGTTAGCAGGGAAGTCTACTTAGTAGTTCTACTTGTTTTTTTGATAATTGGGATGGGGTCCTCTTGTGCATGGAGGCTGCTGTCCTTGGAAGCCTGCAGGTTCCCTGAGCTCCTTTGCACTTCTGAGCTGCATCCTATGGGATCCCACCTACCACTTTCCTAAATAAACCAAGGTCTGCTCACCTGAAGTCCATGGTCTTTACTGCTACTCTCCTCCTGCACCCCGATTAAGATCTTGAACTTCACTAGCTCATAGTCACTACAGCCAAGGCTGCCATTGACTATGTGCCTGGAGCACACAGACTGCTCCAGGCACCATTCCAGTGGTCCCAGTACCCCCCCAGAGCCATCCCAGTGCCATCCCAGTGCTCCCAGTAACCCACAGAGCCCTCCCAGTGCCATCCCAGAGCTCCCAGTAACCCATAGAGCCCTTCTAGTGCAATCCCAGTGCTCCCAGTAACCAA
>NW_010137815.1:0-7663 GCF_000699245.1 Pterocles gutturalis
AATATCCAAAAGGTATCATCTCTTCATTGATAGATTTAAATTAAATCCACGTTCCTACTCTTTTTTCCATTTGATAATGTCTTAAGAACATACAAACAAGTTACAAAGAGTTATAAAGTATGTTAGGATCATAGCAATCAAATACTTAATATTTAATAAGGCACATTGAATCAGTTAATCTATTCCAATGGGAATCTTATCAATTTTTTTGATTGATTACTCATTGTACTCCTTTCCTATTGCTTTTCCTAACCTAGTCTTAACTCTTTGAACAATGAAACATCTGCTGGAGAATATTCCAACATTGCATGGGAGAATCATGCAAGCCAAACAAATATTTCCACTGTATATATTTCAGCTGATCATTTGCTCTGTATAATGCTCTGTATCTTCCATATGACTGCACTCCTTTATCTACTTTATTTTTTTTTTTTGGCATTGCCTTTATTTGGCCAAAAAATTTGTTCTTCAACACTACAGGAAAGCATTTTCTTTAAAGGTCTTCTGCTGGTTTTGGATAGGAGGAAAAATTTAGAATTTGCTGATTCCTAATCCCTCTAGTTCTTTAAAAAATGAAATAATTGTCCCTAAACAAAACACTATTAGAAAGACTTTGGAATCTTTCCCCACCGTCATAGATGCACAGTAATAATAAAACAACAAGCAAATTGAATTCTCCTTGGGACGGTACTTGTTTGTGAGTATTTTGCAATAAATTGCAATAACTCTAATTATAGATGTGCTTTCATGAGAGCTACAGACAAACGAGGTATCGCTTCAGTGCATTAGAACCAAAGTAAAAACTGATGTCAGAATTAAAGAATCTGGTAGAAAGCAGTGTATAACTGCAAAAGGACTTACGTTTGAGTAAAGGATTCAGCTTTATATAAGTAAGAAGTTCTTTTCTGCAGGGCACCAAAGGGTAGCTGTGATGCAGAGGGCATGAATACAATCTATTTGTGTGTGTTTATGTGTATGTGTGTTCTTAAATTGTCCTGGATAGGTGATTAACAGATAGGACTATAATCTCAATCTCATGCAAATTTTTGGATTAAATAATTGTAGCTGTAATGCAGAGCCAAGAAGCTGTGAAGGTCAAACGAAGAGGGGAAAAAACAGGTGAGTGATGGTTGTGAAATAATCAATTTGCAGTGAAGCATATGGAAAATTAAACAAAATGGCCTGACTAAATCTATCAAAAAGATAAATATTGAGTGTTTGTCACTCGATCTATAGTAACTTCAATAAGTTCTTATGGAAAATACTTGCCTTTTGGAGAAGACAGACGGAGATGAAAAGAAATTCCATCTCATGATAATGACCTTAATGGTTAAATATTCTCTTAAGCTGACAAGTCCTCTGCTTTAATTTTTTCCTCCAAGAGGAAAGTCAGTCTTTACACAGCAGTCCCCTCAACAGCAATGCCTCTCACATGATACTTCAAAATGTGGATTTAGGAGATTTACCAAGACTATAGTCTAGTCAGGGAACCACAGCTTTAGCTCTACCCTAAAACACAGGGTGCAGAATCAAACACCTTAGTTCATGAGCAGGCTGTTTGTTTTCAGTTAGTAGACAGTGAGGATGTGTAGAGTTCAGAAACTGAAAGCTATAGGCAACATCAGCACCTTAACTGCTGATTTACTGAAGGACCACTTGATCCTGGGAAAGGTCTTAGAATAACAGGAATTAGTAAAGTTCTTTCTGGCTAACCATGGGATAAAACAGAAAAGAGAACTCTTCTCGTGCAGAACATGGAGTAAGACTGTTGCCTGTTTTTATTGCCTTTCCTGTTCCTACATTCTTTTAGCAGAAATGCATGTTCTTACCAGGGAAGTGTTGCTCCTGCGCATACTCTTTCCATCATATCCTGACTGAGATTTAATTCACCTCAGTATATGGGGTGGGATTCAACTCATAGACTGAAAACCTAAATGTGGATATTTAGATGTAAAAGTCTACCTCTGAATTAGGTTTCCAAACTCCTGTTACAGTCAAAAGAAATAAGAGGTTTGATTGAGCTGTCTAAAAGAAGTGTCTGCTGCCATTCAGTAAGCTCTAGATAATTGCTTCTGGCTTCAAATTCCATTCCAGAGTGGTATAGGCATTGTGTAGTCCTGCCAGACCCATGTGGGTGTTTCATACTCTCATAATTTCAAATGACAGTAGATGTTTCATTCTAGACAGCTGAATCAAACTCCTAGTTTACAAACATAATAAAGCCTACAGAGCTATTTAGGTACCAAAATGTGTTTTAGGACTAAATATCTGACGCCTCATATGAAAACTTAAACGTGCACTTTCTATGTGGACAGTTTAACACCAGTGTCTTCATAATTTCTGTGGCCCTTTGCTGGACTTGATCCACTGTGCCCATACCTCTCTTGTATTGCAGAGCCCAGAAATGGACACAGTGCTTCAGATGTCTCACCAGTGCTGAGTAGAGGGAAAGAATGATCTCCCTTGACTTGCTGTCAGTGTTCTTGCTAATACAGCCCAGGATGTTGTTGGCTCTCTTTGCTGCAAGGGCACATTTCTGGCTCATATTCAATTTCTTGTCCACCAAGACCCTTAGAGTCTTCTCTGCTAGAGCTGCTTTCCAGACAGTTGGCCTCCCAGCACATATTGGTACCTGGGGTAATTTTTCACTAAATGCAAGACTTTAGATTTTCCTTTGTTGAACTATTCATGCTCTCTGATGATGCCTTCTTCATATTCTGGAAATATTTTTTTGTCTGGACTTCAAGATGCCTATCTTCCTAACTTGAATGACTTTGTAAACAGTCTACACTTCATCAGGCTCGTTTGAGGGATTAAAGTTGTCTCACTGCATGTGCCCAGAATGTACCAGTCTGACAGGGTCTTTACCTTTCTCCTGCTTTGCAGAAGGAATATCCCTTCCATAAGTCCTTTGAAGAGTTTGACGTGGTGTGTTAGCAGTACTCTTGTATTGTCTATTGAATGCTAAAAGAATCAAACCTCTCAAAGCGGTCAGTTACAGTTAGAGAACACCAGCTTTATAGCAGCATAACAACCCCAGAGGAAATGCTCAAGGTGTGGGAGACCTTGATAAAATTTCTTCTTCACGCAGAAGTTCCCTCTTTCCAGGAAAGTGCTCCAGATGCTCTCAGTTCAGGCCTCTGCACTACATGGGGAAGCCTGATGAAAAAAAGGCTGGGTGATGTGGCATCAGATTGCAGAGATTTTCCTGCTTTATAAGCTCTAACCTGTTCATTCTCTCTCTTGGGAATAGCAAACATTATTGAATAATGATGTATGCATTTCCTGTGTTCTGAACTGTGCATGTCCTCATCAATTATCTTCCTATGACAACCCACAAAGGTAGTAGGTAGCCTGCTAAAGACTTTTCTCCCTTTTTTCTGCCTTCATTTCCTCTCCTTCTGCTGCCTCTGCACATGTTTGTCTCCTTCTCCTTGTCTCCTCTCAAGGCATTAGAGCCAAGAAATTTTCAGATTTATAACAACTGTGTGATAGCTACTCTACCACCATGTCAATTTAATTTGAACCAATTTGACAACCCTGATACTAATGCAGGATTGGAGACCGCAATGATAGTACAACGTCCGTCTCTTGTTAAGCTTCCTGCACCTGCTGTTACTTCTCTCTGTAATTGCCCTAGATCAAGAGACCGATTGTAAATGCGTTAAGTTTTGCTGACAACACAAAGCTGGGGGGATGCAAGAACTCAGGCTTAAGAGGCAAGGAAAATTCAACAAGATTTGCTGGGCTCTGAGCTGTTATGCAGCAAATGAAATTCAGTATTGACAAACACATATTAATGTAATTGGCCAAGGGAAGTGTGGGACTAAAAGAGAAAAACTGCTGACTAGGAAAAGGTACGGTTTTAAAGGGACGCTAATACAACATTCATCTCAAGAGCCCACACAAAAATCACTGCGCAAGTGCAGAGAAAGTCTCTGAATGTGGAATAGCTCTTTACCTGCCAGAGAGTTCTACATATTGCCCATTTCTGAAGTATTTCACAGCACTTCAGCAGGTGAAGCTGTTGCCTAAATGGGAAACTGAGGCTACATTACACAAATCTTATAAAAACTCACAGGAAGGTTGCAACAAGTAACTTTGATCACTTGCAACCTAAGCACCAATACTTTCTGTGGAATTTGTGCTTATCAACATCCATAATGATAATTAATTATTAGATACTTTGTTGAGCAGCAAAAATGGTTAATGTTACTCTTCTTTTTGATAGAGTAACCACCATACCCTTGACTGTGTTATTGCCTGAATGGTCTGTGTGTGTCCCTTTGAGCTTAGTTATTTGAAGACTAGTTTATCATAAATAAGTAAAGATGTGATTCATCTCCCCTAATTTCAGTCATTTAAAATGTACAGGCCTAATTCTGATCTTGTTACCTATGACTTCCTTCATGAGAGTCCAGAATAGAGACAAACAGACATTTCTAGAGATTGATTAATATTAATCTAGCTTGGATATGTATTTTAAAGTGAGACAATCACTTGTAGAAGCATTTATTCTCAGTTCACCTATGCTCAAACAAATGAGTCCCACTTAGTAATCCAAATTCTTCCATCAGAAAAATAGCCTTTTCATTATTTTTTACATCCCTTCTCTTTTTTCTTTCACAGCCTTCATTCACAGCAAATTGCCATTTTTCTTCTAATATGTATGTGTCAGGTGAATTTCAGTGTCATGAATACCTTGAAAGCATGAAGCTGCACATATCACCTAAAATGTGAAAAAAAGGACTTATTTTCAGCTGTGGGCTGCAGTTCATAAGGATCAATGACTCTCACTCTGGTTTTGAACTGGATCACTTTTCTTGCCCCTTTGAAAGCTTCAAATTTTTGACAGTACTTTGCTACAGTATCACAAGTCCTGTCCTGTACTTTTTTCATTTCTTTTCTAGTTCAGTGTTTTCTGCATAAATCTTCTCCTGCATGCACACATGGGTGTGTTGAGTTCACTCCATGTTTTGCTAGGGGCTTGTCTGTTTACTGCAATATTTCATACTTGCTTGCAGTGATGGTCACGCTCTCCATTACATGTATGTTTGTACCATTGGTCCGGAGGTTTGCACGTTATTTCGTTTCCCTCAGAGTCCCTGAACCACAGCTGAATATTAATTGAAAAGAAGACAATTATTTTAGCCTGAGTGCAGCACAAGGATTTGAAAAAATGTTGAAAAGTACAAAATAGGCTGTGATCCTACAGGCTACGAATGAAATTTCTCCAAGCAGGGAAGATTTTTGTTCTTTAAAATGAAATCTCAGTGACTGAATTTGGACCATCATTAAAAGTTGTCTATGCAAGTCCACTCATGTTACTTAATCGTGTTCGCATGCTCAGAGTGTTGCTCTACTTTTATGTTTTCTTGATACTCAGGCTCACCCTCTAAACCATACTCATCAGCTATTCACACTGAGAATGACTTGATTCACATTTAAATGAGCGAGGAGGTCAGCCAGATAGGAAAATTCAGGCACAAGAATCGACCCAGGTGCTGAGTATCTGGATGTAAACTCTTCCATCTGTTGGAAGTATGGACACAACTGATGAGAGTGTAGTTAGTTTACAGCTAAGCTCAAGTTTAGGACCAGCATTACGGTAGGGCAAGCATAATGGAACATGGTGCATCTCTCCACTAACATTAACATCATGACCTTAATCCTCTTGTACTTGAGATCTTTTTTATAAAGTGAGGACAAAACCCCATGACGTGAATGACAAGAGGGTTTGAAATGGCCTGGTAACTCGTCCATTGTATGACTAAGGGTGCACATAATGTTGACGTTAATAAAAGGAAAGTAGAGAAGTTTTCTCCATCTCCTCATGACTCAAAATTGTTCCGTAATGGTGATACCTGTTTCAGACCTTGACATTCTGTAAGGCCACGTTTAAAGGCATGCAAAATAAGCTCCTGCCTACTTCAGGGAAAAGTTAAAGGAAAAAAAAATAAGTAATTTTCATAAGCATGAAACATTTATTGTTCACTAATGGTCATTTTTTACTGAAAACACTAGCAACTTATCAAGGCTGCAGATTGTAATTTTCTTTAATTTAGATGGGAATGATGAAGTTAACAGGGGAGATGACAAAATATACTTCCATGTACCTCTAGCAGTTATACTCGACTGATGATTTAGTATAATTTAATGGTAATATTTTATATCATACTCTTTTTGAAGGCTCTAATGCTAACTCTGTTAGGCTTTCTTATCCCTGTCATGATTAAATTGGGAGAATAACTGAAGCCCAAACATAAAACTGAGTATTGAAAAGTTTCTGTATGTTTGCATGGGTTCTTCTGTTTGATATTCTCAAATCCTTTTACAAAATAAACTTCAAAATCTCCACTCACTCTTAATCCATGAATCAGTGCTTTTGCTTCAATTTGATCAGTTTTGGTTTCAGAATAAACAGCAACAGCACAGGCAAGAGTTTAAGACAGGAAGTGCCCTCCTTGGAAGACGTTAGCAAGCTGCGAAAAATGAACTTTTTGGCCTGGAGTAAAGAATTTACTTTTCTAATCCTCATTTTATGTCACAGGGGGAGGTGAGGCTGCATTTCCCCCAGAACAGAAGATAATTTTTCAGCTGGATTCCTACCAACTCTTCAAACAGATTATTGTGAACTTTGGTTATCAAATCTTTTTACTATTAGCTAATTTCAGACATAGGAAGGCTATTAGCTGACCGGCTAGTTCCCCCACCCAGCATCTGCTTACCAATGACCTGTGATCTGGGCAATAAAACTGAAATTACATGTGGACAATAAATATATTTTGTCTTCTAACACAATGAGAGATCCTATCCTGCCTTGATTTCTTGACTTTTTAAAGGTATGTCAGAAGACATTTTGCTGTGTTCTAATGAAATAACCTGTTCTTGGCCTTTATGCATCCATGATATATCGTCTTATATAGGCAATTGATGCCAGGGATTTGTGGTGGTCTTGGAATAGAAAGGAGGGAGATGGGAAGAAATAAATAGCAGCAGCAACACAATGTGAAAGTTCAAATAATAAAATTTATAATTTCAATATTGTTACCAAAAGGAGAAGAAAACTTAGCTTTGGAAACAGCATGTGTTTATCAACAACAATCTTAACGATTAGGCCCGGAATGTGCACTTGTGTATAAAAAATGGTTGCAACTGCGTCACAACGAGGAACTCAAACTATCTGTTCAATACTGAAAGAATTGTCCTTTACCAGTAGAACTAGAGATTATTACAGTAAACTCTAAGAAACTAATAAACTGTGATATCTCTTCTAGCAGTGTTAGAGGCCATCAAGAAGGGGAATAGGGGTTGAGCTACAGCTACTTCCTAGGTGCAGGAGCATTCTTGCACGAAGAGTGATTCAAGTGGTTTCAGTTTTAAGATGCAAGTACTTATCCAACAGTCTGACGTGTTCATAGAACTGTAGTGAGAGTTCAGAAATTTAAAGAAATCTTCAAAATGTAGTCATCCAAATACTTTTGAAATACAATGTGATTTAGCAACCCATTTTTTTAGACCTCTTCCTGCATGCTTAACCACTATGAAATGTGCCCAAAACTATTTCCAAGTACTCAAAACTGAGAAGCAACATTTCTTGGTACTGTCTGGATGACCAAAACTTTTTCGGGAAGCTTTATATAAAAATATATATATATATATA